>NC_084738.1:43477063-43584563 GCF_033978785.1 Entelurus aequoreus | reverse complement strand
AAAACAGCAGACCACTCCTGGCATATATAGAGGATCTTGGACTCATGCTGTTTTAGTAGGTTCTTGGAAACAGCAGAGTGTTTCTGTCAGATAGATGATCTTTAAGTAGCAGTTTTACAGTAGGTGCTTAATAACAGCCAATCAATTTTTTCATAGCGTTTTGCCAGAAAACCCTTTAAAAACAGCAGGGCACTCCTGTACTCTAGAGGATCTTTGTGTTTTGTCAGTACAGTAGATTATTGAAAACAGCAGAGTGTCATATAGGGGATCATTCACTCACGTTTTTGTTGTGGCTTCCTGAAAACGGCAGAGCACTTCTGTCATATAAAGGATCTTTGACTCACATTTCGTTATAGGTTCCTAAAAACAGCAGAGCGCTCTTGTCATATAGAGCAGTGGTACCCAACCCGGTACTGGTCCGTGGATCGCTTGGTACCGGGCCGCACAAGAAATAAATAAATAAAAAAATAAAAAATAAATAAAAATAGAAAGTTAATTAAATCAACATAAAAAACACAAAATACATTTAGTGCACCAACCCAAAAAAACTCCCTCCCCCATTTACACTCATTCGCACAAAAGGGTTGTTTCTTTCTGTTATTAATATTTCTGGTTCCTACATTATATATCAATATAGATCAATACAGTCTGCAGGGATACAGTCCGTAAGCACACAGATCTTTATGACAAAAAAATTTTTAAAAATATATAGCAAATACCAAATACCAAACTTATGCATATTATCTGGTGTTTTGTTTCACAATATTATGCAAAAGGAACTTTTCTTACCTTCTGGTACCTTCTGATCTGTATTTGGGCTCTGCATAAGTCCTGAAAAATTGTGCGTGTCTGCCTTTGTAGTCCGTGCCGACACCGTAGTCGATAAGCTTCTTCTAGTTCTCTATCTTCTTGTTATGGGACATTCATCCTCCGCTGTTGCCCTTTATAATATAAAGTAGTGTAAAGTTCCTATTTACACTATCGTTCAAAAGTTTGGGGTCACATTGAAATGTCCTTATTTTTGAAGGAAAAGCACTGTACTTTTCAATGAAGATAACTTTAAACTAGTCTTAACTTTAAAGAAATACACTCTATACACTGCTAATGTGGTAAATGACTATTCTAGCTGCAAATGTCTGGTTTTTGGTGCAATATCTACATAGGTGTATAGAGGCCCATTTCCAGCAACTATCACTCCAGTGTTCTAATGGTACAATGTGTTTGCTCATTGGCTCAGAAGGCTAATTGATGATTAGAAAACCCTTGTGCAATCATGTTCACAGATCTGAAAACAGCTTAGCTCGTTACAGAAGCTACAAAACGGATCTTCCCTTGAGCAGATTGAGTTTCTGGAGCATCACATTTGTGGGGTCAATTAAACGCTCAAAATGGCCAGAAAAAGAGAACTTTCATCTGAAACTCGACAGTCTATTCTTGTTCTTAGAAATGAAGGCTATTCCACAAAATTGTTTGGGTGACCCCAAACTTTTGAACGGTAGTGTATATCTGTCAGTAAACTCGCCATGAAATCGCTGAAACATACGGGTGTAGTGAGTTTACATTATTCACCCGAGGAACTTTAGTTCTTAGAAAGTTTCGGTCGGACAGTTTTTCACAGGACCCATTTCCGGCGTTGTTATTGCACTAGTGAGCCACGGATGAGGAGATGCTGCTCCGTTATTGATTTAAGTAAAGTGTGAATGTTATTAAAACATTTAGCGCCATCTTTTGACACTTCTTCCACTCCCGTCCTTGCACGCTACACCGCTACAACAAAGGCGACGAGGTAAAGACACTGCCGAAGATGAGCCACGTAAATAAGACCGCCCGGAAGCGACTGTCAGAAATCAGCTTAATGATGATCTGTAAAACATAATCTATGCAACATTTTGACCAAAGAACCACCATTAAATGTTCTGTAGACCACAAGGAAGTGTTTTACATTCAGAAAAAAAATTTCAATAATATGACTCCTTTAATGCGCCCTATAATCTGGTGCGCCTTATATATGAAAAAAGATCGAAAATAGACCATTCATCGGCAGTGCGCCTTATAATCCGGTGCGCCCTATGGTCCGGAAAATACGGTAGGTAAAATGTGAAGGTGTGGTAGAGCCTTGCATTGACATTTCATACAAAATAAGAATTATAGTCAAGCCTTAGCTTTGTGAAAATGTGGCTGCGGAAACATTTTAGTTGCATTGCCCTGACTTCAGACATCAAAGATTTTATTGTGACTTTATACAGTATTTACGTCTCACGGTGACCAATATCATACACGGTACAACCATACGTTTCTTTTTTTTTTTTCTGAAACAGCCAGAAAAAGGTGGCAGGCAAGTTTTTCCTTCAGCATAAAAAGATCCATAAGCAGTGACATAAATGCCGCACATAAAGACAGGCCGTGCTGGTGATGTGTCTCGGGATAAAATCACAACGTAAAGAAGCCAACACGGGGCTAGAAAAAGGATTTAGAATAGTGGCTGTGATGACAAGAGAATCAAATTACAGAGATTTAGGAAGAAAGCGGGGCAGAGGAGAGGAGAAAGGTTGATGCTTTTTGACTCTTTTAATGCTCTCCTTGCCTGTAAAAACATGTTTCCCTCTGTGTGGTTTGCATATTGTCAATATTCTGTCTCCACTTTAAATGGTTTCAATTTTCTCTCTCTACACCAGATGTAAATCAGAGCACTAACAGAGCCTCCAGCAAAACACACACACACACACACACACACACACACGCACGCACACACACACACACACACACACACTCAAGCATACACACACACACACGCACACCTTTAAATGGGACTCTCAAACATAAACATCAGGCAAACCTTTTCTTCTTTCCTTATTTAAGGCACTTTTTAATCACCTATATGTATAAGTTTTTCAGCTATTTATTTGAATAATTTATCATTTCTTTTTCAGTTGTTTTTCCCAAAGTTCCCTCCCATTTTTACTAATTATTATTTTGTCCACTAAGCACTCTTCCAAGATTGTAACCATATAGATTTGGTTTAAAGTGACAGTTAACAGCAGTCATAAAACATTTTTTTTTATTTAACTTTATTTAAAATTAGTAACTTAAAATAAGATTTAAGGCCTGACCAACTAAAGGTTTGCTTGTATTAAAACCCGTGCAAACTTCATAACACATGCAAAGCTAATCTACTGAACCAGGGGTGTCCAAACTTTTTCCACTGAGGGCCGCACACTGAAAAATTAAAGCAAGCGGGGGCCATTTTGATATTTTTTTATTTTAAAAACCAATACAATATATGTATAAAAAATATACATTTAGGCCTCCACTCAGGCTTGATACCGGGGACTCCAAAGGGTTTAGGTTAAAAAAAATTTTTTAAATGTCATTATTTAGTATTATTATTATTATTATTATTCAACGTTTAAATATCTAGATCAACATTAGGTATATCTGTCAATATAATGTTTTGGTTTTTTTTAGATTTAAGTTGTATGCCCTTTTTGTCAAAGAAAACCCAGTTTTTTATGGAAAAAACACAAAATATGAAATATTTTCCCCCAATAAAATTTTAAAGTGGAACATTTCAGATAATATAATAATTGGAGCTCATAACATAACTCATAACAAAACATTGATTTTAATTTATTATTATTTTTTGAGCAATGACACTTAAAAAAAAAAAAAAAGTCCCACTAAAATTATTGGGGATCCAAAAGGGTCCTACTCAGTAAAGTGTTAAAAAATAAATCTTAATTTTTTTTTTAAACTGTTAACACAATAGTCTCGAGATCAACTTCAGATCTATTTGCAATTTACGGAGCCCCTAAAGGGACATGGGATTTTTTTTTTTTTAGACATGTATCTCATGGCCACGAGAAAGTATCTCGTGGCCACGAGAAACTTTCTCGTGGCCATGAGATACATGTCTAATTTTAAAAAAATAAAAAAAATAAATATATATATATATATATATTTTTTTTTATTTTTATTTTTTTTTTTTTATAAAAAGTTTCTCGTGGCCACGAGAAACTTTCTCGTGGCCACGAGAAAGCATTGGATGCGTGCTGATGGTTTGGTGTGTGTTAAAATGGCAGTTTAGGAGTTAATATGGCTGTATTTCCAATTAGGACTTTCCCCCATGTGTGTTGTGGCAAAATGTGAATGCTTGATTAGTAGGTGTGAGACAAACACTTTATCTTCCTGGTTATTGTAACGCTACGTGTTTGACATTATTTAACACTTTATTATCATGCCGGGAAAGGACAGTTTTCCTCTTCTGTGGCTGTGGGGGGTGGGCATGGCTTGCGGACCTGCAGTGAAGCGGAGTGTGTCAGTTAGTCCCATGTTGATGTGATCAAACTTCTTTCTTGCTTGGAAGATACACACACAATTGTAACTGTTATTTCTTCCTGCAAATAATAAATATGTACAACGTGTTTGGATGTATACATTTATGTAAAATTGTCATTAAATGTAATATTGCCAGACAAAAAGTGATACGACGTACGTAATATTTTGATATTTACACATCGCATATTTACACACGCGCATCTGACTAGAATACCCTTATGTGCATTACATATATCAACATCAACTACCTACTGTACTGTTTACTTGTTGAAATACCCTTTTTAGAACAAATATCTACCCACATAATTTATATGTGTATATATAATATATATATATGTGTATGTATGTATGTGTATATATATATATATATATATATATATATATATATATATATATATATATATATATATATATATATATATATATATATATATATATATATATGTGTGTGTGTGTGTGTATCTATATATATATATATATATATATATATATATATATATATATATATATATATATATATATATATATATATATATATATATATATATATATATATATATATATATATATATACATACATATTATGTATAAGCATGTATATATATACTCTACCGTTTAAAAGTTTGTGGTCACATTGAAATGTCCTTATTTTTGAAGGAAAAGCACTGTACTTTTCAATGAAGGTAACTTTCAACTAGTCTTAACTTTAAAGAAATACACTCTATACATTGCTAATGTGGTAAATGACTATTCTAGCTGCAAATGTCTGGTTTTTGGTGCAATATCTACATAGGTGTATGGAGGCCCATTTCCAGCAACTATCACTCCAGTGTTCTAATGGTACAATGTGTTTGCTCAATGGCTCAGAAGGCTAATTGATGATTAGAAAACCCTTGTGCAATCATGTTCACACATCTGAAAACAGTTTAGCTCGTTACAGAAGCTACAAAACTGACCTTCCTTTGAGCAGATTGAGTTTCTGGAGCATCTCATTTGTGGGGTCAATTAAACGCTCAAAATGGCCAGAAAAAGAGAACTTTCATCTGAAACTCGACAGTCTATTCTTGTTCTTAGAAATAAAGGCTATTCCACAAAATTGTTTGGGTGACCCCAAACTTTTGAACGGTAGTGTAGATTTTTCCCGGAAGTTCATCGCAGCAGCCATTTTGAAGCTCGATGTCACACCGTGGTGAGGGAAGTCCTGTTTTGGGGTTGTCTGGCACACTTCCTGTTTTATTTTGAAAATTCTAATCCTCCTCTCGTTTCAGGCCACTTGCTCTTCCTCCTGTGTCACTGGTCTGATGTCTCTCCTGATTGCCTGATTGTGCCCACCTGTGTCACCCTCCCTCATGTGTATATAGTCCTTGTCTTCCCCTGTCTTGTTGCCAGAGTATATCGTCTCGTCACGTACCTCCAGCATTCGTCCACAGTCTCGAACCAAGTTGCTAAGTATTGCCTTGCCTTATTTATTGATTTCTTTGTTTCCTCTGAGAGAGAGTGATTTTCGTTTGCTAAAGTTTTTGGTCAAGTTTTTTGTGTGTTATTTCATAGTGCCTTGCTTTCTTTTTTTCCTCCTCTTGGAGCGCTTTAGTTTGTAGTTATCTCAGCTCTTTATAGCTTACTTTCTGTTTATAGTTTCTTGTCTCCTCTGCATGATTAAGTTACCTTTTTGTAGCTAATCATAGATTGTTGTTTTTTTTGTTATTAGATTTGTGTGTTATTTTGCTGTTGCCTTTTTCCTCCCTATGGAGTGATTTTCCGTTTATGGCCTTATGCCTATATGTCTTTTGTTACTAATGTATCAAAGCTAGATTTTGTAGCCGCTTTGTTTTAATCACTCTGTTCAAAGAGATTTAAAAGAAACCTGTTTAAATAAAGCCTGTGTCAATTGTCCCCCTTCTGCACCTGAGTCCTCATTCTCGCCAAGGCATAACACTCGAGCCTCATCGTTCACGATAGAGCTACACGTAACATTTCCTAACTATTCAACTAAACAATTGTTCAACCCAGCCCATTTTACACATTGAAAGAATTTCAAAATTATAAGAGTCAAGATAGCTATGGCGTCTTTGTTTGTGGAGAAGCCAGAGCTTGAGAAACCTCTTCCGTCGATTAAGCTTTCATTTTGGGTACAATGGGCCCCATTCAGCAACCGTTCTTAAGAACAAATTTTGTTCTTAGACCCTTTTATGAAGTTTTTAAAGAGATTTTTGTATTCACCAATGTTTTCTTAGCTGGGATTTGTTCGTAGGTAAGAACAAAATCTAAGAGTGCTCCAGAGCACTCCTAGGGTGGCCTATTTGTTCTTAAGTGTGACAAGTTCCCTTACTTCTATTGTCTAATGTTACATTAATATCATAGATAGTTTGATAGATAGATAGATACAAAGATAGATACTGTACATAGATAGATAGACAGAGATATATATACTGTAGATAGATATATATATATATATATATATATATATATATATATAGATGGATGGATAGAGATAAGACAGACAGACACAGACATATAGCAAAATGAGCAATATAAAGACATTTGAAAATACCCTGTGCGTACACTCACACAGGCACACACGCACACACAGATCGTGCCCTGGGGAGGGAGCGCATATTTCACGACCATGTAGACCTATTTGCCCGAAGTGACGAATAATTATTTGAACGCTTTAGGACCCCACTTTCTTAAACTTACATTTTGACATTATGTATTTTCCCCACGGGATAATACAAATCTTTCTTCTGTAATCTGTTTGTGTTTTGTCCGTGTGTTTGATGTTCGGCTTTTCCGCCGGAATTGCGCCCTTATATGGGGAATTAAGGGTGTTTACCTAAACCTAAATAGACTTGATTAACCAATAGAAAACATGTCCTGGCAAAAAAAAAACAAGGAGTTCAAGAGGAAGTAGAAGCAATATAAGAGCATCAAGAAAAAATACAAAATCCTAAAACTGTCACAGAGACAGTGACAAAACCTATTATTATCATTATAATTATTATTATTATTATTATTATTATTATTATCATTGTCAAACGATTATATTTATTTTTGTTATTATATATTTTTTTGTTTATTGTAAATATTTGTATTTATTATTTTCAGCACTTTTCAGTTTGTGTTTATCTAAAAAAAAATATTAAAGCACACAATCTAAGTGATTTGTTTCCATACAGCTGTCAGGCTTGTCCCTGACAGTTTGGTTATGTTTTAGTTTTTCCTCTGTGTTTGTCTGTTTCCTGTCAGCGCTCTTATTTTGGTTGTTTCCTGCTTTTCTCCCTGAGTGCTGTTTTCCCTCAGCTGTGGCTGATTGGCACCTGGCCACACCTGGTGTCAATCAGCCAGCTGCTATTTAAACCTGCCTTGCCATCTAGTCTGTGCTGGAGTATTGTCAATGTGATTGTCATCGCTACCTGTCGATGTCGCTAATACTTGTCGATGTCTTTGTTTGCGGTAAGCTGTTCCTATTTGCTAGTTCCTAATTGCTATTTACAGTTTGCAGTCTCCTAGCTCCTAGTTTCTTGTTTTCCTGTTTGCTGGTTCCTGTTCCCTGTCTCCAGTTTGCCTGTGCCTGTTTCCTGGTTTGTGTTTTGCCTTATTTTATGGACATTAAATCATGTTTTCCTGCACCAAGCCTGCCTTCTCTGCATCTTGGGGTTCGTCACCAACACCATGTGACAACAGCATTACGTTTGCATTTTGTTCACCTATTTCACTGAAAATTAAGGGTGTCGTGATTTTAACTTTTCACTCCTAATAGAATTCCGATATTGAAGCCTTGATTACCGGCCAATACCGAGCTTGATCCAATACAATATCAGCACAAATCATACATACTTTTATTGTTTTGTTTTGTGGAATGTTATTAAAAAGCTTGATCCAGTAACATTTGTCAAAAAGAGAACAATGGTATGAAAAACCATTGACCTATTTATTATTAACCTTCACAAATGGACTTATGCTGTCTCTAAGTTGAAGTACAGTGGTACAGTAATTTATTTTTTTGGGGACACCCAGGGCCACAATAATTGTTTAAATCAAGCTCACGATGCAGTAAGCTGAATAATGTGTTTGTTACTGGACACTTTTCTAAGTAATATGCAACTATAGTTGTTAGATACATGTTTATATTGACAAATGTGGTGTTTTATACAGCAATATTGTTCAATTAAGTATACTTATTACATATGACTCGCTCAAGAGAAATTGTGTGTTTAGCTGTTGTGTAGCTGCTAGCTCCTAGTAATCTATAGCCCACCATGATTACCTTCTGTAAATGACTTGACCAAAATACAAGACCAACCATGTGTGCTTATTGGAGGACATTTGCAGACAGTTTTGCACAAGTAAACACACTTGCAGGACTGCTTGTAGGATTATTTTAGATTAAATTGTATATAATCCGATACTAAATCGAACTGATATCATTATTGGATTGGGACATCCCTACTGAAAATGAACAGTGATTATGGCATCCTGTTACTTAACCCCCAAATACAATGATTATAATACTCGTTTTCATAAGTAATGATGTGTTAATTATTGCATTATGAGAGAAGATATGTTTCTAATATTTTGGTTACTTGGTTTAGTCTGAAAAAGGTGTGAAAGATTATAAACAGAGCAAAGAAGTCGGCTGTGCTCCCACAAAACGGTAACTCTCCCCTCACTTTATGAGATAGCCCCTAAAACCTTTAAGCTGCTTCTCTGTATAAATTCCTTTTTATTGGTAGTGTCTGGGCAAGAAAGCCAGACAAGCACAGAGGTAACAGTAAAATAAGGACTAAAAAATATAATTTTCTTTGGACTGTGGTTTGAAAAATATTCAGATGCTCTCTGGGATGTGTTTAATTTGATGTGTCTGCTGCTGATGGATGAGTTGGAAATTGAACACCCTTCAAAAGAGAATAAACACCGTACTGTATTACATCCACGCGTTTCTCGGGGGGCGAAAACAAGCAGTAAAACAGATTCAGACAATGATAGTAATCTCATTGACGTCTCATAAAAAGCAGATTATTGCAAAATGTTGCAATAAAAAAAAAAAAGAAGTGTGGTTTTTACAAGCACATTTGTTAATACGCTCTATTTTTTTTGTTAGTGGGTTTTATAAAGAGGTTATGTTAGCCCACCCAACTTGTTTCCGCTTGTAATCTAAAATGTGTTTTTGATTATTTTTGGAGAGGACATATTGTTCCAGACACTAAATCAGGAAGTGAATATGCACCAATAATAATATTGATAGCTTTTTTGAAATATTACAACAGGGGCACTTTCATGTATTTATTACAGGTCATTGATCCACTATTTTTTTAAGTTAATTTATACCCTGCAAAAAAGAGCTGTCAAAATATAAAATACAACGACTAGATTTTAGGAAAAAATACTAAAAACTACTGAAATTAACTAGATGCATGGACAGATAATTTTACTTGATAAGACATCCTAAATTAAGATTTGAATATCTAAAAAATAGCAGGACTTATAAGTATCTTCTTCTGAAAACAAGCATTATTCAACTTTCGATTCCTAAATATAGTATAATTATTACATATAAAGGTTGATTACAGTCGTACATGCAGAAAACAATATATAATACATGTTAATGATGTTAATTGTTGGTCATAAAAAACATTCATGAAGTTTTTTTTTAAAATTAATTTATTATGGGTCTACTGAAAATTTGACCAAATCTGCAGGGTCAAAAGTATACATACAGCAATGTAAATATTTGGTTACATGTCCCTTGGCAATAAGGCGCTTTTGGTAGCCATCCGCAAGCTTCTGGTTGAATTTTTGACCACTCCTCTTGACAAATTTGGTGCAGTTTAGTTAAATTTGTTTCTTTTCTGACATGGACTTGTTTCTTCAGCATTGTCCACACATTTAAGTCAGGACTTTGGGAAGGCCATTCTAAAACCTTAATTCTATCCTGATTTAGCCATTCCTTGACCACTTTTGACGTGTGTTTGGGGTCATTGTCCTGTTGGAACACCCAACTGCGCCCAAGACCCAACTTCTGGGCTGATGATTTTAGGTTGTCCTGAAGAATTTGGAGGTAATCCTCCTTTTTCCTTGTCCCATTTACTCTCTGTAAAGCACCAGTTCCATTGGCAGCAAAACAGGCCCAGAGCATAATACCATACTTGCCAACCTTGAGTCCTCCGATACCGGGAGGTGGGGTGTGGGGGGCGTGGTTAAGGGCGTGGTTAATAGGGCAGTATATTTACAGCTAGAATTCACCAACTCAAGTATTTCATATATATATATATATATATATATATATATATATATATATATATATATATATATTTTATTATACATATAAATAAAATAAATACTTGAATTTCAGTGTTCCGGAGGCTATCCAGTAGATGGCAGTATTGTCCTGTTTAACTTCTCCGTTCATGAATGAGTATATCATTTCGGCCACCGTGTTCAAAGGAGAAGTCTGTTCTACAAAATGTACAGGCAACATACCCCTTCCCCTTCGTACTGTCCCGGATTACCGGAAATTCTTGTTTCCATTCGTTTTGGAACTTGCAAGCGTATTTCTTCATCTTGCTCGTCGACGGCGTCGCCATGTCTGTAACTTCCTCGTTCTTCTGCTTCGTCTCCTTGTTGTGTGCGCAGTTGTGCACTCTACTCTCTAAAAGCCGTAGATGTTATGACGTCATTGGGCAGGAAATCTGTTTATATTGTGGGAAAGCGGACGTGAGAACAGGCTGTCCCCACTCAGGTCCGCATTGAGCTGGAGGGGGCGTGGCCTCCAGCTCCGGCTGAATACCGGGAGTTTGTCGGGAGAAAATTTCTGTCGGGAGGTTATCGGGAGAGGCGCTGAATACCGGGAGTCTCCCGGTAAAACCGGGAGGGTTGGCAATTATGTAATACTACCACCACCGTGCTTGACGGTAGGCCTGGTGTTCCTGGGACTAAAGGCCTCACCTTTTCTCCTCCAAACATATTGCTGGGTATTGTGGCCAAACAGCTCAATTTTTGTTTCATCTGACCACAGAACTTTCCTCCAGAACGTCTTATCTTTGTCCATGTGATCAGCAGCAAACTTTAGACGAACCTTAAGATGTCGTTTCTGGAGCAAGGTCTTCCTTATTGCATGGTAGCCTCTCAGTCCATGGCGATGCAAAACACACTTGACTATTGACACTGACACCTGTGTTCCAGCAGCTTCCAATTCATTGCAGACCTGCTTTTTGGTGGTTCTCGGTTGACTCTTGATCATCCTAACCAATTTTCTTTTAGCAGCAGGTGATAACTTGCACTTTCTTCCTGATCGTGGCAGTGACAAAACTTTGCCATGCACTTTATACTGCACAGTTGCTCTTGGGACCTTAAGCTGCTTTGAAATGGCTCCAAGTGACTTTCCTGACTTGTTCAAGTCAATGATTAGTTTTTTCAGATCTGTGCTGAGTTCCTTTGACTTTCCCATTGTCGCGTTTGTAACCGAGTCTAATGACTGCATCACATGAGCCCTATTTAAATGGGCTCTGAGAAGTGTCGTCAATCATAATCACTCACATGAAGTTAAGAGTCCATGCCATGAAGCTAATTTGATTTGTTTGTAACTTTTCTACATCACCAAAATTGATCATGTATGTTGCTGTATGTATACTTTTGACCCAGCAGATTTGGTCAGATTTTCAGTAGACCCATAATAAATTCATAAAACGACCAAACTTCATGAATGTTTTTTGTGACAAACAAGTATGTGCTCCTATCACTCTATCACAAATAAATAAGAGTTGTAGAAATTATTGGAAACTCAAGACAGCCATGACATTATGTCCTTCACAAGTGTATGTAAACTTTTGACCACGACTGTATATATATATATATTTTTTTTTCGCCATTTGTCAAAGCTGCAATATTTAAAGCGTGATGTTGCGAGGGACAATTGTATATATTTTTATATCATTTTTCAAATTATTCACATTTTAGGTATTCTGCATTGTGGACATGTCATGTCTAGTTATTGTCAATAGCGCGTGTGCGTGTTTTTTTTCCCCCTTTTCAAATAGGTGTAAAGCACTTTGTGTTGCAACGTTCCTGTGTATGAAAAGTGCTATATAAATATAACTTTGATAGATTGATTGAAGAGGGCGAAGATATTGAGGAAGAAGAGTGCCGTTTGCTTCTAGTTTATTTCTTTTTTCATCAGTGTTTCTCAGCTACTTTATCAAAGTGCTATCACTCGCAACTTTTTTGGCCTCATGATGCATTAATTTGGAGTGTCATTTAGTACTAACCAACACGTGGGATTCTTAGTTTGGGCACTTGCTACTGTGGAATCGAGTTTGTTACACACAATGTTTAGCACGGTGGACGAGTGAATGGTAAGCATGTTGGCCTCACAGTTAGGAGATCGCGGTTTCCAATAATATGCATCTTATGTTCATTTCAGACTAAATTGGCCACATGTGTGAAATGTTGTTTGTTTATATGTGGCCTGTGATTGGCTGGCAACACTACTTGTGCTAAGCTGGCTGGGATAGACTCCAGCTTCCCAAAATAAACTAAATAGTTTTCCAAAAACAGGTCTTGAAAAAGAGGGGTCGGTCGTCTTATATTCGTGGCGATACCTGATTTTTTTTTTTTTTAAGGAATTATCATTTGTTTACTTTATTAGTCCCCAAGGGGAAATTCCGGCTTTCAGCACAATCCCATTCAAGAGCAGACATACATTACAGGGAGACAGAACAAGAACGCTGACGAGTCAGTCAACTTCCAGCGCCCCTTAGAAAGGTGGGAAAAAGCTAAACACTGGGGATGAGTAAAAAAAAGGCTCGGTCCTGGGGAGGGGGTCCAGACTGAGGCCAAGAAAAAACCTCAACAGCCATAAGCACACATAATCATGTTACATAGAATCCACAAAACTTGCAACAGAGGGGAGGGGCTACGATGGCAGGCTGCTCAGCCGTCCATCACCCCTAAGGGATTCAAGCGGTGGTTAAGGCGTGGGGTTGGGAAGTGTGTGTGCATATGCCCATTGTCCAGGGTGTAGTGTTAATGTGTCTATAAGCCTGGAGTCGCTCTGCAGGCGTTACGAGCAAAGTTCAACTCCCAGGTGTTGTTGAAGGAGGGACGGAGGTCAGAGCGGCTATCACTGAGGTGTCCTCAGGGGATGTTTTCAGAACAGCCTTCCTCTGTTATGAGCAGCGTCAAGGCCATTTGAGGGAGTCGAAACGGATAAGGATTGTTGTTTTCCAAGCGAGCAGACATTTTAATGGCTTGTCTGATCTAATCGTCCATGCTGGCTCTCAAGGTGATCAATTTTCGCATTTCAGTAAGCCTGTCAGTGATGTGATCCAACTTACGACTCAGTTCCGAAATCGCCACAGTCTGTGTTCCCACAGCTCGACCCATGCCTTCCATTGCGACGAACAGCCTTTGGGCTCCTTAAACGGCTGCCATTGTCTTTCGAATTTGACGATACACCAAAGCAATTCCTAGCCCAATCAGCAGATGCCCTGCGATCACGGTTCCAAATAGGTAGATGTCTTCCACGCCCTCGACAGAAAGCATTGAGAGGCACATGATCCTCTATTTCTCCCAGGAGTCTTTCACGTACCCCTGCAGCAATTGTCAGGGCAGCCAGGTTCCCCAGAACCTCTTTTCCTCGTTGAGAAGATTTTGTCAATTGAGTCGAGAGGCCTGTGTTTAGATTTCGGAGGACAGCGCAGACCAAGAGGCTCTAAGTGGCCTAGTGGTTAGAGTGTCCGCCCTGAGATCGGTAGGTTTTGAGTTCAAACCCCGGCCGAGTCATACCAAAGACTATAAAAATGGGACCCATTACCTCCCTGCTTGGCACTCAGCATCAAGGGTTGGAATTGGGGGTTAAATCACCAAAAATGATTCCCGGGCGCAGCCACTGCTGCTGCTCACTGCTCCCCTCACCTCCCAGGGGGTGAACAAGGGGATGGGTCAAATGCAGAGGACAGAATTCACCACACCTAGTGTGTGTGTGACAATCATTGGTACTTTAAAGGCCTACTGAAATGAGATTTTCTTAATTAAACGGAGATAGCAGGTCCATTCTATGTTTCATACTTGATCATTTTGCGATATTGCCATATTTTTGCTGAAAGGATTTAGTAGAGAACATCGACAATAAAGTTTGCAACTTTTGGTCGCTGATAAAAAAAGCCTTGCCTGTACCGGAAGTAGCGTGACGTCACAGGTTGTGGAGCTCCTCACATCTGCACATTGTTTACATTCATGGCCACTAGCAGCGAGAGCTATTCGGACTGAGAAAGCGACGATTACCCCATCAATTTGAGCGAGGATGAAAGATTTGTGGATGAGGAAAGTGAGAGTGAAGAATTAGAGAGCAGTGGAAGCGATTCAGTTAGGGAAGATGCTGCGAGAGGTGGGTGGGACCTGATATTCAGCTGGGAATGACTAAAACAGTAAATAAACACAGGACATATATATATACTCTATTAGCCACAACACAACCAGGCTTATATTTAATATGCCACAAATTAATCCCGCATAACAAACACCTCCCCCCTCCCGTCCGTATAACCCGCCAATACAAATCAAACACCCGCACAACACACTCAATCCCACAGCCCAAAGTACCGTTCACCTCCGCAAAGTTCATACAGCACATATATTTCCCCAAAGTTACGTACGTGACATGCACATAGTGGCACGCACGTACGGGCAAGCGATCAAATGTTTGGAAGCCGCAGCTGCGTACTCACGGTAGCGCGTATCCAACTCAAAGTCCTCCTGGTAAGAGTCTCTGTTGTCCCAGTTCTCCACAGGCCAATGGTAAAGCTTGACTGTCATATTTCGGGAATGTAAACAATGAAACACCGGCTATGTGTTTGTGTTGCTGCAGCCGGCCGCTAATACACCGCTTCCCACCTACAGCTTTCTTCTTTGCTGTCATCATTGTTCATTAAACAAATTGCAAAAGATTCACCAACACAGATGTCCAGAATACTGTGGAATTTTGCGATGAAAACAGACGACTTAATAGCTGGCCACAATGCTGTCCCAAAATGTCCGCTACAATCCGTGACGTCACACGCAAACGTCATCATACGAGACGTTTTCAGCAGGATATTTCGCGGGAAATTTAAAATTGCACTTTAACTTTAACTTTAATTTTTAAAAGGTATAGACAAAGAGAGCAAGCAGGGAGAGACAGAGAGAGAGGAAAATGCGACCACCTCCACCAAGAGCCATCATTTTGACTTTACCAAATAATTTAGAATACTTGGTTTTTAATTATGCGGCTGCTTCAGTCTTTTGTTATTTTGAGCAAAATAGCTTAAATGACGCCTCCACTGCTAAGTATTGCACTCAATTGGCTTCGAAATTACTATTCAAGATTTCTAAAATATGATGTAAAAAAAATCATATACATTACGCGTCTACAACAGAAAGTGATCTCTAACGTCATGGAAACATGCTAACCTCAAACTGAATCAACAAAATGACGGTCATTTGAACTTTATTTATTTATCTATTTACCATCAAAAACAACCAAATGGGGATAATAAAAATATTTTATGATTGGCTTTGCTGTGGTTGTCTAGGAGGGTGGGGGGAATTCCCAATTATTTTGTTCTTCTAACATATGTTTTATGTTGTCTTGTAGTTAGCGTGACCAGATCAATGGCTTAATTACTATGCAAGATTTAAAAATGAAAATGGAGACTATCAAAGATATTGGAACCATCTCATGAGATGCATGACATGATTGTTGCATGAAACCATGCGAAGCTCCCCGCGGTGCGAAAAATCCCGCAGAGGCACAAACAAAATCAAGTTTTAAAAAAACTCCCACTAAACACCTTCCAGGATCTCAGCACTCAACCCCGCCTGCACTCTTCAAAGCTTCATGATTTCATGAAGGCAAACACGCCCGATGCGTCACCGCCACACAGCACAATAGCTAATAGATTCAATCTGTTCCAGTGTCAAACTTTCACCCCTCATTAAGCTTAAATGGTCATATAAGTGTAAAAATAAATTGAGTACTGTTAATGATCCTAACGGACAATATTATTATATTATTGTCCATGTAGCCGCCAGGACAGAGACTTGTTGCGTAAGCTAACTCTGCGGTGCGTTCCCTAATTCTGGGTATATGCGTTTTTGGAGCTGATTGGTATATTTTACTAGTATATTCCTACCATATTGTTGATTTTAGCCGTATTGACAGAGGCTCATCGCCTGGCTTATTTGCAAGAGCTACCTGTGTTGTGTTCCTTCAATTGTAGGTACCTGCTTTGGCATTGCATAATATATAATATTGTTGATGTACCAAAGTTTTGCATAAGCTAAATTAACTGTGGGTTATGTGCTATTATTATAGCTATGCTATGCTGTAATGAGAAGGATTTGTATGACTTATTCGCATTAGCCAACTCCCTAATTGTGGGTACATGCTTTTTCCATTATTATTATTATGATGTTGTATATTGTTATACTATTGTTGTGTTGTTAAGCAGCCTCATTGTACTGAGCAGCCACTCGCATTATCTAATTTGTGTAAGTTAACTATGTGATGCCTTGGTGCATTTGTTTATGTCATTAGTTAGGTCACTGTCCACTTATTGTTGACGTAGCCATAATTTACTGAGCAGCCATGACAGAGACCGATCTCGTTGCTGATTTGCATAAACTAACTCTCATTTTGTATAAACAGGGCATTGTCTTATTAATATCATTATAAAACGACTTACGTTTTCTTGAGCTAGACATTTTGTACTGACTTTGTAGCTGATTTGCATAATTGTGAGGACATATGCTTTATATGTAAATTTTACCCCTGCCAGTAGGTTATGCAATCATTGTCGTTTGCTAGTTATGGGCAGACTTTCATGAAACTTTCAGGAAATGTCCGAAATGGGATAAGGAACAAGTGATTCAATGTTGGGGCTGATCCGAATCATTTCTATGTTACCTTATGTTTACTATCTTCAGTGTCTGTGTGTGGGTGTGTGTGTGCGTGTTCTGGTAAAGCTTACTTAGTGGGGACATCGCTCTGTTTACACAGTCACCTATAAGGGACCTCTGACGGTATGGGTACATTAAACAGGTCCCCTAAAGGGAAACCTTTTTAAATGATAGTCAGATCCATTCTGAAGATGCCTAAGTGATTTTTAAGCTTTGGCCCATAAAACATGTTTACTGGTTAGTTTGAGTGTGAGACATCCATCCTTAGTTAAAACTAATATATTTTTCCAAAAACAAAATCTGGTTTGGTGTTCCTTAGGATGACATTTTCATACAGCATGATTATAAAACATTATTACCTTAAAGTATGATTCACATTCAGAATGTTCCATCCTTGGAGTTGGAGTTGCAGACAACTTCATTACTGCTAAATAGCAGTTTTCAGTAATGTCACAGAAGATGCAGGATTTGCTTTAACATTTAAGTGGTGAAACTTCCTATAAGAGTACAGCTGTAGTGCTGTATTCTGAGGATCATGTCATATTTAATTTGAACTTCTTTTTTTTTAAATGGGTCCCCAGTAAGAATGATCAGCACATTACTTCATCTATCCAGAGATTTAAAGACATGTATGAGCTAACTGGGCAGTGTTTTTATGCCTCCACAACCTGTAGAAAAGGGTGGTCCCCACAAGTGATGATCAAAAAACTTGGTCCCCATTCCAAATGATAACCAGTGTGTGTGTGTGTGTGTGTGTGTGTGTGTGTGTGTGTGTGTGTGTGTGTGTGTGTGTGTGTGTGTGTGTGTGTGTGTGTGTGTGTGTGTGTGTGTGTGTGTGTGTGCGTGCGTGCGTGCGTGCGTGCGTGCGTGCGTGCGTGCGTGCGTGCGTGCGTGCGTGCGTGCGTGCGTGCGTGCGTGCGTGCGTGCGTGCGTGTGCGTGCGTGCATGCTTCCCCGCCTCCCCCCACAGAGACAAAAGTAGTTGATGACTGACAAAAAGCTTTCATTTTTTGCATAGAAAACTTAAAAAGTTATGGAAACATTTAATTGAACTTTCAGGAAATGTCTGGGTATTCCAGATACAAGGTTCAACAAACTCTGAGTTTAAACCTGAAGTCTGAGTTGTTTCAACTAAAAATGAAAAAAAACTGAGTCTTTGGTTTCAGAGCAGCTGATCTGAATTAGTTCAATCAAACCTGAGTGTTGGGGATAGGTTGATTGGCAACACTAAATTGGCCCTAGTGTGTGAATGTGAGTGTTTATGTTGTCTGTCTATTTGTGTTGGCCCTGTGATGAGGTGGCGACTTGTCCAAGGTGTACGCCGCCTTCCGCCCGAATGCAGCTGAGATAGGCTCCAGAACCCCCTGCGACCCGAAAAGGGACAAGCGGTAGAAAATGGATGGATGGAAACCTGAGTGTGTTTATTCTGAGTTAAGGCCACAATAAAAAATTATGATCAACAGAGCACGGATCCCATGATTCACTATTGCAAATATTGTATTTACCTGAAAGTGGTGATGTGTGTTTATGGTAAATAAAAAAACTATTCTTTGAGAGAAAAGTAATAGAGTAAAAAAAATTGGATTGAAGTGACACTTAATGCCAGTTAATGCATACGTTTGAATACATTAGTTTAGTATTATAGTTTATATATATATACAGTATATGCATATTCATCCATGAAAAATACACGCCACAAACACACATACCCCACCCCCTATCCCACGCTTTTGACGCATTACGCCACGTGGGATGATGGAACACGGAGCAGCGCCCCAAGTAGTTGGTAGCTTCGGTCCGGATGCAAGCCCCCTCACCCTTCGTTGCAAGTCTCGAGTTGTATGTCGTAATATGTATATGTGCTTTGCTATCAAGTTTTTTTTCTCACTCTAGAGTGGGCCCCCTCCCCCAATGGGAGCCCAGTCTGAGATCGACTTCTATTCACTCATCCTCCCCCAGCGTCTACCTTTTCCCCACCCTTTACGGGGCCCCGTATGTGGCGACTCAACACCGTTCCTGTTCTGTAATCCTGTACAATGTTTGTCTAATCTTGAACGGGTTTCATTGTACTTGTGCAATGACGATGAAGAGCATTCCATACCATGCAATGCCATACGATACCATGCATATGTACTATATATATATATATATATATATATATATATATATATATATATATATATATATATATATATATATATATATATATATATATATATATATATATATATATATATATATATATATATATATATATATGTATTTTCATGTGTATATACATACAGTGCATATATATACCGTATTTTTCAGACTATAAGGCACACTTAAAATCCTTTAATTTTCTCAAAAATCGACAGTGTGCCTTATAACCCGGTGCGCCTAATGTACGGAATAATTCTGGTTGTGCTTACCGAACTTGAAGCAATTTTATTTGGTACATGGTGTAAGGATAAGTGCATACTTGCCAACCCTCCGGGTTTTACCGGGAGAGTCCCGGTATTCAGCGCCTCTCCCGATAACCTCCCGGCAAAAATGTTCTCCCGACAAACTCCCGGTATTCAGCCGGAGCTGGAGGCCACGCCCCCTCCAGCTCAATGCGGACCTGAGTGGGGACAGCCTGTTCTCACGTCCGCTTTCCCACAATATAAACAGCTTGCCTGCCCAATGACGTCATAACATCTACGGCTTTTAGAGAGTAGAGTGCACAACTGCGCACACAACAAGGAGACGAAGCAGAAGAACGAGGAAGTTACAGACATGGCGACGCCGTCGATGAGCAAGATGAAGAAATACGCTTGCAAGTTCCAAAACGAATGGAAACAAGAATTTCAGTTCATCCAGGATAGTTCGAAGGGGAAGGGGTATGTTGCCTGTACATTTAACCTGCTGTCTGGAATACCCCCATGCTCTCTCCGTGTGCTTTTCTAGTTGTTATTAAAATATGGTACTGAGCAGCCAGGACACCTTAGTTGCTATGTTCCAGCTACATGAAGTCGAACAAAATGTCACTTTTTCCACATGTTGTTATGTTGCAGCCTTATTCCAAAGTGGAATAAATACATTTTTGTTCTCAAAGTTCTTATTTCATGCAATCATCGTTTCATCGCCATCTTTCTTGTTCTGTACAGTAGATATCAGGTTTATGTAAAACGACATGGTAATTATAGGTAAACAGCCACAAGATACCAGTGTTTACAACAGGACTGCAATCTATTCATTGCAATCATCACATTTGCATAATTGTCAAGACGCTCCAAAAGTATGGTTGTCACGACCCCACAACTAGAGGCAACAATTGCTACGTGTGCACCAATGATACCTCTTGCTGTGTCTTTTTATTCTCTGTCAGACCAGGTGTATTGTAATGTAAATGGTAAATGGGCTATACTTGTATAGCGCTTTTCTACCTTTAAGGTACTCAAAGTGCTTTGACACTGTTTCCACATTCACACACACATTCACACACTGATGGCGGGAGCTGCCATGCAAGGCCCTAACCACGACCCATCAGGAGCAAGGGTGAAGTGTCTTGCTCAAGGACACAACGGACGTGACAAGGTTGGTAGAAGGTGGGTATCAAACCAGGAACCCTCAGGTTGCTGGCACGGCCACTCTCCCAACCTCCACCACGTCCCCATGTGTTCATGAGAGAGCAAACCAGAAACAAATCTACAGTACAAGCAGAAAGTATTCACAGCGCTTCATTTCCCCCCACATTTTGTTATGTTACAAATGCAATAAATTCAATTTTGTTCTCAAAATTCTACAGACAATACTCCATAATAACAACGTGAAAGAGGGTTTTTTTTCCGAAATGTTTGCAATTTTATTTAAAAAAACAAACTAAAAATAACACACGTACATAAGTATTCACAGCTTTTGCTTAATACTTTGTTGATGCACCTTTGGCAGCAATTACAGCCTCAAGTCTTTTTGAACGCCACAAACTTGTCTCTCCTATCTTTGGGCAGTTTCGATCATCCCTCTTTGCAGCACCTCTCAAGCTTCATCAGGTTGGATGAAAAGCATACTTGCCAACCTTGAGACCTCCAATATCGGGAGGTGGGGGGGCGGCGTGGTTGGGGGGGGGGGGGGGGGGGCGTGGTTGGGGCGTGGCCAAGAGCGTGGTTAAGAGGAGAGTATATTTACAGCTAGAATTCACCAAATCAAGTATTTCACATATATATATATATATATATATATATATATATATATATATATATATATATATATATGTATGTATGAAATACTTGACTTTCAGTGAATTCTAGCTATATATATATTTTATTTTAATTTTATTATACATATAAATAAAAGACATACTTGAATTTCAGTGTTCTTCAGGCTATCCGGTAGGTGGCAGTATTGTCCTGTTTAAGAGTGTCACAACATTGCTGTTTATGGCAGACGAACTGCTTTACAGTAGACTAAACGTGACTGCAGTTGTTGTGTGTTGTTACCGCGCTGGGAGGACGTTAATGAAACTGCCTAACAATAAACCAACATAAGAAACCAAGAACTCACTCTGCTTGTTGTGCACTCTACTCTCTAAAAGCCGTAGATGTTATGACGTCATTGGGCAGGCAAGCTGCTGGGAAAGCGGACGTGAGAACGGCTGTCCCCTCTCAGGTCCGCATTGAGCTGGAGGGGGCGTGGCCTCCAGCTCCGGCTGAATACCGGGAGTTTGTCGGGAGAAGGGAGGTTGTCGGGAGAAGCGCTGAATACCGGGATTCTCCCGCTAAAAACGGGAGGGTTGGCAAGTATGATGAAAAGCGTTGATTTTCATCCAGGATGTCTCTGTACATCTTTCCCTTTATCCTGACTTTCTCTCTTTCCTGACTCGTCTCCCAGTTCCTGCCACTGAAAAACATCCCCTTAGCATGATTCTGCCACCACCATGCTGCTAGATGCACTGTACGTGCTGATGTTTTGTGTGGGATTTGTTTCTCGGGAGTTTTTTTTCCAAACGATCTGACATTAAGGGCGTCATAATTGTAGGTTCAATAATGAGCTGTTGCTGTTGTTTTTTATAGTACGAGTGTACCAAGAGAACACACAAAGTGGATTGATTTTGGGTGGAGTCTCGTTGTGGAATGGGCCACTCCCACACTGTAAATAGAAAATCTGAAAGTGAGTCACTAAATTGGAGAATTGCTGACTGTTAGCACGCCTTTAAATACCATTAAGTTATGTAAAAGTTAAAGTACCACTGATATTCACACACACACTAAGTATGGTGAAATTACCCTCTGCATTTGACCCATCCCCTTGTTCCAGGTGAAGGGAGCAGTGAGCAGCAGTGGTGGCTGCGCTCGGGAATCATTTTGGTGATTTAACCCCCAATTCCAACCCTTGATGCTGAGTGCCAAGCAGGGAGGTAATGGGTCCCATTTTTTCTAGTCTTTGGTATGACTCGGCTGGGGTTTGAACTAGGGTTGTACGGTATACAGGTATTAGTATAGTACCGCGATACTAATAAATAATTTTCGGTACGATACCGTCTCTGAAACGTACCGGTCCCGCACCGCACTTAAATGCAATAAGAAACATATGTTTAATGTAGCCTAAGATTTTTGGTTAAAATAAAGCCAATAATGCAATTTTTTTGTGGTCCCCTTTATTTAGAAAAGTACCAAAAAGTACCCAAATAATTTTAGTAACGGTACCAAAATATTGGTATCGTTACAAAACTAGTTTGAACTCACAACCAACCAATCTCATGGCGGACACTCTGACCACAAGGCCACTGAGCAGGTGGCCTTGTGGTAAAAGTGGTACTTTAACTTTTTACAAATATACTTTAAATACAGAGAAAGAGTCTATTGTATTATTATTATGATGTCACGGGAGAGGGAACTAGATAAGGACGCCGTCAATGTTAGTATCATTGGCTTCAACTAACAATGACGACTTTTTGTCTGAAGCTATTAATCACATAATCATATTTCACAAGATTTGTCACAGCCAACCTTAAAAGCTGCTATGGATCGAGTTGTAATGCTGCGATCTTATCATGGAGTCATTTATCCTTGTTTGAATCCATTTACTGATTTAGAATTGTGATAACGGCGCTCCCCTATTTGCCCCATTTTCATGTGGTTAGGGATACCAGATAAGGCTTATTAATATGGATGGTGCCTGATATTACTGTGTTAAGGGAGAAAAAGAAATAATGTTGGGCTCTGATTACATACAGTTGTATTAAAGTCATATGGCGTTAGGATTTTTAAGAGTGAGTTTTACTCTACAGAACTTTAACATCATGCTTTAAAAGGTCAATGACACAATATGGATATTGTTTATGAATGAATATATGCATATTTTACTAGTCTAACAATCTCATTGATAGAATAATATGTGCCACTTTAACCCAGTCTTTCCCTATCATATCAGTTTCTCAACAGTATTCCTACTCACGGTGAATAAAATGATGTATACTCTGGGATGGCATGAGCGCTAATAATTTAAACAGAAAGGAGTTATTAATATTGATACTGTTGTTGATAATATTCATTTTTGTTTGACTGCTTTTGGATTGTTTTATGTCTTGTTTGTGTGTCCTCTCAATTGCTCTGTTTATTGCTATTCTGAATGTTGCTGGGTCGGGTTTGGTTTTGGAATTGGAATTGCAATATTATGGTATTGTTGTGTATTGTTTTGTTGGATTGATTAATAATAAGAAAAAAAAGAAAAAAAAGAAAGGAGTACTTTAGTTATTGTTAAGTGCTTTACTACTTATGTATAAAATACTACACGGTCTAGCTCCATCCTATCCTGCTGATTGTATTGTACCATATGTACCGGCAAGAAATCTGCGTTCAAAAAACTCCGGCTTATCAGCGATTCCCAGAGCCCAAAAAAAGTTCTGCGGGCTATAGAGCGTTTTCTATTCGGGCTCCAGTACTCTAGAATGCCCTCCCGGTAAAAGTTAGAGATGCTACCTCAGTCCTCTCCAAGGTTTGTCATTGTCATCCCACTGGGTTGAGTTTTTCCTTGCCCTGATGTGGGATCTGAACCGAGGATGTCGTTGTGGCTTGTGCAGCCCTTTAAGACACTTCTGATTTAGGGCTATGATTGATTGATTGGTTGATAATATATGGACCAAAGTCAGTGTTTGGTAGCTCATAGTAGTGTTATGCAACGTAAACGATATGATAGAAACAGTGTTTAGGGTGAAGTGTGTGAATTAATTTATTATTTGTGTGTATCACTTTAAGAGTTAGCCTTAGGTTTACTACTAATTGCACTATTGAGTTCAATATGGATGCCTGTCTCTCTACGAGTCACATACTTGCCAACCTTGAGACCTCCGAATTCGGGAGATGGGGGGTGGGGGCGGGGCGGGGGCGTGGTTAAGAGGGGAGGAAAATATTTACAGCTAGAATTCACCAAAAGTCAAGTATTTCATATATATATATATATCTATAGATAAATAGATATATATATCTATAAATATAGATATATATATATATAAGAAATACTTGACTTTCAGTGAATTCTAGCTATATATATATATATATTTATTTTATTATATGTATATATATATATATATATATATATATATATATATATATATATATATATATATATATATATATATATATATATATATATATAAATAAAATAAATACTTGAATTTCAGTGTTCATTTATTTACACATATTTACACACATAACACTCATCTACTCATTGTTGTACTTGAAAGTGCAATGCTTTGCAGCCAAAAGCACAGCCTTATATACTACATACATACTAAATACACAGTAATGTAAACACAGTTGTTCTACTAACTGTACTGTGCTTGCTGCTTACTTACTTTAAAAAAAACAAACCATACTTACCTTTCACTATTTGAGTAGCCTTTGTTCTGCCATTTGCGTACTGGCGAGCGATCTCTGAATCCGGGAACATATCCTTCACGGATTTGTTGAAGACATCCGCAAATGAGAACGGGATGTTGCTTCAAGCTATCAGCATAGCCATCTTTGTCTCGGCATACGTTACACCCTCGGGACTCCATTTAGTGAGGTGGCCCATAATACTGGGCTGGGACCGGTGCTGCGCTGCCGCCACCTTGTGCTTCGCTGACCGTTCATGAGTGAGTACATATCTGTTCGGCCACCGTGTTCAATGGAGAAGTCTGGAGGGGGCGTGGTCTCCAGCTCCGGCTGGAAATCGGGAGATTTCCGGGAGAATATTTGTCCCGGGAGGTTTTCGGGAGAGGCGCTGAAATTCGGGAGTCTCCCGGAAAATTCAGGAGGGTTGGCAAGTATGCTAGCTTAAGGTGGTTTTGTCAAATATTAACTTAAACACAAGTTTGTTGTCACTTGACATTTCTATCTTGATTGCATGAAATGTGAAGTTACTTAGTAGGAAGCATCACAATAAGTTCTAAAAGTGTGTGTGTGTGTTACTTTAAGAGTTACTAGCTTAAGCCTTGACTAACATAAAGTTCTTATACCTGTAAGTATATGTCACTTCAAGAGTGAGTCTATGTTGTAACACTTGTAGTGCTTAGGATGAATTGTGAATTGGAATTGTAAATAGTGTGTTTGTCACTTTAAAAGTTAATATTTAATTACTAGGAATTGCTCTATAGCAGTGGTTCTCAAAATGTTTTCACCAAGTACCACCTCAGAAAACACTTGGCTCTCCAAGTACCACCATAATGACAACCAATAAAATACAGTCCCGTAGTAGGCCTAAGTATTCATTAAAAACCAGGCAGATATTTTATTTAACAAGTATATTTAATATTTTTGGCCACTGGGACATTACGCACAGTTTGAACAGTAACACTGTGTTTGAATATAGGAAAATAAAACACTAATCAAGTGATTATTTGGCACACCACTTGATGGTACTCGCGTACCACTATTGGTATACGTACCACAGTTTGAGTATATTACTGTTCTATAGTGTTTAATATGGGTGTCTTAAAGAGACAGGCACCCATGTAAAACTCCATAGTGCAATTCATGGTAACAAAGTAACACATACTCATAACAAATTAATGTTGGTCTGTTATAAAAAAACAAAACAGATATTAAATCTTAAAGTGACACACACTAACTTATTGTAATGCTTCCGACTAAATAACATCACAGTTAATGCAATTAAGGCAGAATTTTCAAGTGATGACAAACTTGTGTTAAAGTTAATAAGTTAAAACCACCTTAAAGAGGAACTGCATTTTTGGGGAATTTTGCGTATCACTGACAATCCCTATATAAGACAAGAACACATATGTTTTTTTTTTTTTTTTTTTAATGCATTCTAATTTGTAATATACGGCAAGAACAAGGTGGCTAACAGTGCAGCTAAAGGGAGTCATCTGTTGCGCCAATAAAGCATACTTGCCAACCTTGAGACCTCCAAATTCGGGAGATTTGACTGCGGGGGGTTAAGGGGGAGGAGTATATTTATAGCTAGAATTCACTTAAATTCAAGTATTTCTTATATACATATATATATATAAAATAAATACTTGACTTTCAGTGAATTCTAGCTATATATATATATATATATATATATATATATATATATATATATATATATATATATATATATATATATATATATATATATATATATATATATATATATATATATATATATATATATATATATATATATATATATATAAATAAAATAAATACTTGAATTTCAGTGTTCATTTATTTACACATATACACACATAACACTCCTCTCTACTCATTGTTGTATTTGAAAGTGCAATGCTTTGCAGCCAGTAGCACAGCCTTTGAAAGAGCGTAGGTATGTGCAGTGTAATATTCTGTGTTGGAGTCAATAACCAGGCGAGGTGACAAAGTTACGTCTCTTTACTTCATACTTCAGAACCGACTCCCACACTTGCCGTCAGGGTGCGCAATACAACGTAAACCGGTGGCCAACCAAAAACTAACTTTGAAAAGCTCTATGGAGATGATGATTTCATTTTCCAGCATGATCCAGCAGTGCCAAAACCACCAGTAACTGGTGTACTGACCATGGCATTACTGTCCTCGATTGGCCTGCCAACTTCCCTGACCTGAACCCCATAGAGAATTTGTGGGGTATTGTGAAGAAGAAGCTGAAAGACACCAGACCCAATAATGCAAATGAGCTCAAGGCCGCTATTGAAGCATCCTGGGCATCCATTACACCTCAGCAATGCCACAGGCTGATTGCCTCCATGCCACGCCGCATTGGTGCAGTAATCCGTGCAAAAGGATTCCCAATCTGAGTGCATTAATTGACATTTTCAAATGTTTGATTTTGTTTTGCTGTTATAAATCTTTATTTTTTACTTGGTCTGAGGAAATATAAGAATTTTTTGAGATGGGATTTTTGAGTTTTCTTAAGCTGTTTGCCATAATCAGCAATATTAAAATAATAAAAGGCTTGCAATATTTCAGTTGATGTGTAATGAATCCAGAATGTGTGACATTATCATGTTTTTAGTTGCATTACAGAAAATAAAGGACTTTATCACAATATTCTAATTTTCTGAGACAGTCCTGTATATGTCTCTGTTATCCATAGGTTTATCTATAACCCATAAAGTAGGCAGCTACGGAGCTATTTCTCAGTGTGTGTTTATTCCAACCGGCATGTTAATACACTGACACACAACATCCGGATTCCCATCATGCATTGCTTCGAAACTACGGCAAGTAGTAATGTCCAAAAACATAACAGAGACGAAGCAGAAGAACGAAGAAGAGACATGGCGACGACGAGTAAGAAGAAGAAGGACGCTTGCAAGTTCCAAAATGATAGGAAAAAATAATTTCACCTCATCCAGGACAGCTCGAAGGGGAAGGGGTATGCTGCCTGCAAATATTGTAGATCAGACTTCTCCATTGAACTCGGTGGCCAAACGGATATACTCATACATGAACAAATTATTTATATATGTATATATATATAAGAAATACTTGAAAATATATACATCCCCCGCTACCCCCCGAATTCGGAGGTCTCAATGTTGGCAAGTATGGTGCCGCGGCATAACAAACTATTGTATAGTAATGTTTACTATACATTAGTTCAGCCCTGGGCAATTATTTTGACTCGGGGGCCACATTTAGAGAAAAAAATTTGTCTGGGGGCCGGTATATCTATTTTTAGGAACACTAATACAAAACCTCACAATAATGTCTGATTGAATGCTAAAAACGTTATGACAGACCGCCTTAAAAAACGTAATGGAATTGTAAATTTTTCTATGAACGATAAAACACTGAATATTGACAAAATATGAATGCCACACCCTCTTTCGATCGACATATTTTACAATCAAGTGAAGCGCAACAAAAATGCAACAAACAGTGAAATATGAATGCAAAGGGTACAAAATAAACCCACTTACAATCTGATATATCTGATATTTGCTGAATTTCCCCCAGAGATCAATAAAGTACTTTCTATTCTATTCTATATATCACTAAGCTTTAGAACTTTGTTGTGAAAATCTCCTTCCGTGTCTGTGGAAACGCTTCCCGCCCACACTGCTTGGTGCCCTGTCTGAGCTGCTGTGATGTAGATTACCATAGTAACTAATTAGATGACCGTAGTAACTAATTAGATTACCATAGTAACTAATTAGATGACCATAGTAACTAGTATATCATGCAGATTCCAACCATGTAAAGACTTAGTATAGTTCAGGGGTCGGCAACCCGCGGCTCCGGAGCCGCATGCGGCTCTTTGACCACTCTGATGCGGCTCAGCTGCATACTTGCCGACCCTCCCGATGGGCTGCATGGGATTCTGGGTATTTGTTCTGTTGTGTTTATGTTGAGTTACGGTGCAGATGTTCTCCCGAAATGTGTTTGTCATTCTTGTTTGGTGTGGGTTCACAGTGTGGCGCATATTAGTAAGAGTGTTAAAGTTGTTTTATACGGTCACCGTAAGTGTAACCTGTATGGCTGTTGACCAAGTATGCCTTGCTGTTACTTACGTGTGCAAGCAAAAGCTTCATACAACATGTGGCTGGGCTGGCACGCTGTTTGAACATGCTGTAGAGGGCGTTAAATGCTGTGCCATCACGGCACGCCCTGGTTATTGTTATATGGGTGAAAATCAGTAGACGTTCGAGAGAATAGAAACACTGTTTCCATATGAGTTGGGAAATTGTGTTAGATGTAAATATAAACGGAATACAATGATTTGCAAATCATTTTCAACCCATATTCAATTGAATGCACTACAAAGACAATATATTTGATGTTCAAACTCATAAACTTTATTTTTTTTTTGCAAAAAATAATTAACTTAGAATTTCATGGCTGCAACACGTGCCAAAGTAGTTGGGAAAGGGCATGTTCACCACTGTGTTACATGGCCTTTCCTTTTAACAACACTCAGGAAACATTTGGGAACTGAGGAGACACATTTTTTAAGCTTCTCAGGTGGAATTCTTTCCCATTCTTGCTTGATGTACAGCTTAAGTTGTTCAACAGTCCGGGGGTCTCTGTTGTGGTATTTTAGGCTTCATAATGCGCCACACATTTTCAATGGGAGACGGGTCTGGACTACAGGCAGGCCAGTCTAGTACTTGCACTCTTTTACTATGGAGCCACATTGATGTAACACGTGGCTTGGCATTGTCTTGCTGAAATAAGCAGGGGCGTCCATGGTAACGTTGGTTGGATGGCATCATATGTTGTTCCAAAACTTGTATGTACCTTTCAGCATTAATGGTGCCTTCACAGATGTGTAAGTTACCCATGTCTTGGGCACTAATACACCCCCATACCATCACAGATGCTGGCTTTTCAACTTTGCGCCTATAACAATCCGGATGGTTCTTTTCCTCTTTGGTCCGGAGGACACGACATACACAGTTTCCAAAAACAATTTGAAATGTGGACTCGTCAGACCACAGAACACTTTTCCACTTTGTATCTGTCCATCTTAGATGAGCTCAGGCCCAGCGAAGCCGACGGCGTTTCTGGGTGTTGTTGATAAACGGTTTTCGCCTTGCATAGGAGAGTTTTAACTTGCACTTACAGATGTAGCGACCAACTGTAGTTACTGACAGTGGGTTTCTGAAGTGTTCCTGAGCACATGTGGTGATATCCTTTACACACTGATGTCGCTTGTTGATGCAGTACAGCCTGAGGGATCGAAGGTCACGGGCTTAGCTGCTTACGTGCAGTGATTTCTCCAGATTCTCTGAACCCTTTGATGATATTAGGGACCGTAGATGGTGCAATCCCTAAATTCCTTGCAATAGCTGGTTGAGAAAGGTTTTTCTTAAACTGTTCAACAATTTGCTCACGCATTTGTTGACAAAGTGGTGACCCTCGCCCCATCCTTGTTTGTGAATGACTGAGCATTTCATGGAATCTACTTTTATACCCAATCATGGCACCCACCTGTTCCCAATTTGCCTGTTCACCTGTGGGATGTTCCAAATAAGTGTTTAATGAGCATTCCTCAACTTTATCAATATTTATTGCCACCTTTCCCAACTTCTTTGTCAAGTGTTGCTGGCATCAAATTCTAAAGTTAATGATTATTTGGAAAAAAAAAATGTTTATCAGTTTGAACATCAAATATGTTGTCTTTGTAGCATATTCAACTGAATATGGGTTGAAAATGATTTGCAAATCATTGTATTCCGTTTATATTTACATCTAACACAATTTCCCAACTCATATGGAAACGGGGTTTGTAGTTGCCCTAATATTCGGAAGTCTCCCGGAAAAATCAGTAGGGTTGGCAAGTATGACGCTGTCAAGCGCCATTCATATAAAACTAGCGGGCCGCACTAACATTACATTTTCATATTAAGGTGCGGGCCGCAAAATAACGTCTCGCGGGCCGTGTGTCTAGTTTATACATAGCACAAAGCAAAAAAAAAACTTTGTATGCAGTGTTATTTCATTTTAAATTTCAAAAGAGTTTTGTGGCTCCCATTGTTTTCTTTAATTTGTGAAACTGGTCAAAATGGCTCTTTGAGTGGTAAAGGTTGCAGACCCCTGGTATAGTTGAAGACTTACGGTCATTAGAAAACATCACTGCACACCATAATGGCAGCTACACTTTACATCTTAAACATCTAAAACAATGATTTGGGAATGTCCGGCGGGCCAGATTGAAAAGCTTGACGGGCCGCATGTGGCCCCCGGGCCTTAATTTGCCCAGGTCTGCATTAGTTTGTTATGAGTTAGTGTATTATGAACTTAAACACACCTAAAAAGTCAGTTTTTGGTGTAAAACGTTGACGGTAATTAGTAGGAAGATTAACAATAAGTTGTAAAAGTGTGTGTGTGTGTGTCACTTTAAGATTTTTCGGACGTCTCCTTCTTGATATTAATAGAGCCGCAGCTGTGTGTGTGTTGTCTTCCGACTGTGACGTAAGAGCCAAGAGATGTCCTGTCACTGCAAAGCGACAACAGCTCTGTCAACTAAATAACAACAATAGTCACAACAAACCGGGAGCTCCCTCGCGTACTAACCGTCGGCTCTTTAATGGCCGAGTAAGGGGGATGTTTGGCTGAACGACAGCCTTAAAAATCCGCCACTCATTTGGTCGCTGCTGTGTATAGTGAATGAACAACTATATTTGTGTTTCCTGCGAATGAGATAGTCAACTTGTACGCGACAACAACAAAGAGACAGCCTGCTTTAGCCTCCATCTTTAGCATGCTAGCACGGAGCTAGCTCGTCTGTGATCAACAGGTAGGAAACACACACGAAAAACTGTTCAACACCAAATGAGGTTATCGCTCGCTTCTTGCTTGGGTGTTAAAGGTGATGAAAAGGCAAAAAGAGGCACCGGTTTTTGGGGGTGGGGAGGGGGGCACAAGCCTCGCTGTGTTCGCCGCTTTTACGACAACCGGTGGCTGCTTGACGTCTTATGTAACCGCGACCAAGAGCTGCTGGATGAGGGAGGAGGAGGGAGGAAGGAAGGAGGGAGGGCAAAGGAAAGGAAATGAGGAAGAGTGCAGCTTTGAATTCACATGGCAGCTCACATTCGAGCTCGGGACTTGCACGAAATCGGGGCTCTGCTCGTGGAGGTTGGACCTCAATCCCGGCGGTGGCTTCACCCGCGCAAAGTGAGTTGTGAGCCCGCAAAAGCGAGACGTTGGCGGTGTCGCCTCAAGTAGGTTCCTTCTTGTCTCCCTCCTTCAAGTTGTTGCCACTTCTTCGCTGTGCTTTCACAACTTTTTGTCTTGCGATGCCGCTGCTGGACTGATTTTTTTAGTTTGATCTTGGGCTAGATATGGCGCAGTTTTGCACCTCCTTTATTGTTTGCAAGCTTTTAAGAAGGGGGGTGTGCATGCATGCATTCATTCATGCATGCATGCACCCCCCTTCTTAAACACAACTTGAAAGAGAAACTTCCCGCCCTGTTAATTTGTTGATTACTTGTTTGCAACTTAGCACTATAGATGCTTGCAATCAACATTACCGCAAGCCCCTCACTCACTAACCCCCCCTTTTTCCTCCATCTCTGTGGTAAGAAAAAGTGTGATGTTCCTTTGAGATAAGGGAGCCAAGGGTAGGCATGACAACTCTGTGGGGAGAGCCGAGTATGTGAGGCCAGTACAATGAGGCACACACTGGCGAGGAAGCTTTTTTTTTTCTTCTACACAATCCTCCACAGTTCTTTCACCCCCTTTAAAAAATCAGAACCACGCACTTATTCAACAGATAACCTCCAGTTGTGTAAAAAGTGCACATTGGACTGCAGTTTTAGGAACAATCCGATACCTTCATACAGTATTGTCGCTGTCCAATGACACGCATTCAATTTACATTTTTCTTGGTTCAAAACATAAAGAAAAAGTCATGCCATTGTTATTGCAGAGTGACAGTTGCGTCATGTAAGTTGAAGTATTTTTCAGCAACTTTAATCAAGTTTGTGTCTTGGATTTTAAGTCACATTTAAACTTCTGGTTTCCTTTTTAATGTGAGTATTCTTTTAGTCTAATCATGCATGAAGAATTTTTTTTTTGTCGTCGTACCACGACCGTATGTGTTGAAATTGGTTATAAAATACGTTTGGGCAACTTTTTGGAAAAGTAGCTCTAAAAAGCATACAGCATTTTGTTAATTTATTTTTAAGTATAATTTGGGTTTCGTTTTGATGGCACTTTTTTTTAGTCCAATGCGTGAAGTGACGCAGTATGCTTCAAATCTGTAGGAATTTTTCACAAATTAAGTTTAGGTAACTTTGATTATGGAAAAAATATCATTAAAAGAATAGGGACGTTTATTAAGTTGGTTTTAAGCATCTTTTAAACTTCTAGTTTCTTTTTAATAAAAGTTTTTATTTTACTCGGATCACGCAGTCGTGTTGTACAGTGACAGTATGCATGATATGTGTTTATAAAGCATAGAGATATTTGTTTATTTGATTTGAAGCATCATTTAAACTTTGGTTTTCGTTTTGATGGACGTTTTTTAGTCCAATGCATGCAGTTTTTAAGTTGTTGTCTTGTCGTACTGTGACACAGTATGCTTCATATCTGTTGGAATTGGTCATAAATTAAGTTTAGGTAACTGAATTTCCCCCAGGGCTCAATAAAGCACTTTCTATTCTATTCTATTCTATTCTATTCTATCTATTTGATTATGGAAAAAATATCATTAAAAGAATAGGAAAGTTTATTAAGTTGATTTTAAGCCTCTTTTAAATATCTAGTTTCCTTTTAATGAGAGTTTTTATTTTAGTCGGATCATACATGAAGACATTTCTGGTTGTACAGTGACAGTATGCATCATATGTGTTTGTTCTAAAGTAAGTTTAGGCAATTTAAACAAAAGGGAAAGTAACACTTATAAAACATAAAGAAGTTTGTTAATTTGATTTTAAGCATCATTTAAACTTTGGGTTTTGTTTTGATGGAAGTTTTTTAGTCCGATGCATGCAGTTGTTGTCTTGTCGTACTGTGATGCAGTATGCTTCATATCTGTTGGAATTGGTCATAAATTAAGTTTAGGTAACTTTGATTATGGAAAACATATCATTAAAAGAATAGGGACGTTTATTAAGTTGATTTTAAGCCTCTTTTAAATATCTAGTTTCCTTTTAATGAGAGTTTTTATTTTAGTCGGATCATGCATGAAGAAATGTCTGGTTGTACAGTGACAGTATGCATCATATGTGTTTGTTTCTAAAGTAAGTTTAGGCAATTTAAACAAAAGGGAAAGTAACACTTATAAAACATAGAGAAGTCTGTTAATTTGATTTTAAGCATCATTTAAACTTTGGGTTTCGTTTTGATGGAAGTTTTTTAGTCCGATGCATGCAGTTGTTGTCTTGTCGTACTGTGATGCAGTATGCTTCATATCTGTTGGAATTGGTCATAAATTAAGTTTAGGTAATTTTGATTATGGAAAAATCATCATTAAAAGAATAGGGAAGTTTATTTAGTTGATTTTAAGCCTCTTTTATACATATAGTTTCATTTTAATGAGAGTTTTTATTTCAGTCAGATCATGCATGAAGAAATGTCTGGTTGTACAGTGACAGTATGCATCATATGTGTTTGTTCTAAAGTAAGTTTAGGCAATTTAAACAAAAGGAAACATAACACTTTAAAAGCATAGAGAAGTTTGTTAATTGGGTTTTAAGCATCATTTAAACTTTTTGCTTGCTGAAGAAAACTTGTCTTGTCATAGCACTGTGACAGTATGCATCATATTTGTTGAAATTGGTTATAAAGTAAGTTTCAGCAACTTTAATCATGGAAAAATAGCACTAAAAAGCACAGAGCAGTTTTTAAATTAGATTTTCAGTCTCATATAACATTTGTTTCTTCTTAAAAGTAGCTTTTTGTCAATGAACGAAGAGAAGTCATTCTTTTCAACGGACATTGATAATATGCGTTTGTTCATGTAAGTTAAATGAAGCTACAAAGTATGTGTTTCAGCACCTTTTATCCCAGAAAAGTATCACTATAGAGAAGTTAGTTTCTTGAATTTTAAATATTTTTAAAACTTTTTAACTTTTTTTAGTCTGATTTTGCCTGAAGAAAAGTTTTTTCTTGTCATACTTGTTGAAATTGGTTATAAAGTAAAAAGTATGAAAACATAGCAATAAAAAGCATAGACATGCTTTTCAATTGGATTTTTAGTCTTATTTGAATGTTGTTTCTTTTTAAAAATAGTTGTTTTTCAATGCATGAAGAGAAGTCACTTTTTAATGGACAGCGATTATGTGCGTTTATGTTATTAAGTATTTTGGTTTCAGCCACTTGAATCATAGAAAAGTATTGTAAAAAAGTTTGTCTCTTGAATTTTCAAACTCATTTAAACTTTTTTTAAAACTTTCTTAAAGACAGTTTTTTTGTCCTGTCCATGTAAAAAAAGTAATGTTATTTTCATTGGACAACATCAATATCATATGTGTCAACATTAGTCACAAAGTAAGTTTCAGCAACTTGAATTATGGAAAAATAGCCCTAAACTACATAGAGAAGTTTGTTAGATTTGTCAGTCTCATTTAAACTGATTGTTTCTATTAAAGGGGATATTTGGAAGAAAAGTCATTTCACTTCATTGGACAGCGATAGTATGCGTTTATGCAAGTTCAAAATTATTTATTATATATATATATATATATATATATATATATATATATATATATATATATATATATATATATATATATATATATATATATATATATATATATATATATATATATATATATATATATATATATATATATATATATATATATATAATGTGTGTGTGTGTATGTATATATATATATATATGTGTGTGTGTGTGTATATATATATATATATATATATATATATATATATATATATATATATATATAATATATGTGTATATGTATGTCCGTATGTATAATATATGTATATAATATATATAATGTATATGTATGTCCGTATGTATGTATAATATATGTATATAATATATATAACGTATATGTATGTCCGTACGTATGTATAATATATGTATATAATATATATAATATGTATATATAGATTAGTATTTAAAAGCATAGAGAAGTTTGTTTCTTGAATTATAAATTAACTTGTCAGTCCCACAACATTTTGTTAAGCATAGTCAAGTGTTATAAAGTACAAAAAGCAATTTTAGTCGTGGGTATATAGCACTAATACACACATTTATTTCATGAAATATAAATATGACATTCATTTCAACATTTTGTTTCCTTTTGAAAAAATTTTACTTTGTCAAAATGAGTCTGTAAAATGGGATATTCATTTTAGTTTTTGTTTTTTAATTTAAAAATTGTGTATATTTCAGATTTTTCTTGAGTAACAAAATAAATTACATTTAATACTTTTGTTTTGCCTTAGCTCCTCAGGGCTCTGTTCTACAACAACTGCTCTTTAATACATTGTCTCAGTTTTAGCTTAACCATCTAACATTTTGCTTTGTGTCGCAGTGAAATCCATCTTGAAAAACATGCATCTCGCCGTGTAATGTCAAATAGTACTCCTCTTCCCTGCAGGCTCTGGATATTAGTGTGTCTCACGGCCTTGTTATTAACCACTATATACCTATAAACCGTTGACGAACCCTTAAATAGAACTTTTAAAAACCTTTCCCGTATTGTGTGTGTGTGTGTGTGTGTGTGTGTGTGTGTGTGTGTGTGTGTGTGTGTGTGTGTGTGTGTGTGTGTGTGTGTGTGTGTGTGTGAGAGCGAGATAGAGAACACAGCACTTGTGTGTGCGTGTGTGTGTGTGTGTGCGCGCACGATGGAGACAACCACGGATTACTCATATGGCTGCAAGATGTGAAGCCTCTGCGGTGCAACTGGGCCGAAGAGAAAGTTTTTTTGGTGGTGTGGGAGAAAAAGAAGGGAGACTTGGACTCCAAGCAAAAAGGCAAGCGCAAACACTGGAATGTATCTTGCCGTAGTTTTATTGATAGTTTTGACGCGCTGTACGACATGGTGGAACAACTGTAGTGACTTTGCGGGCTGCCGCGCATTTGTCTTTGGTCTCTTCCAGGACCAGTCCTAAATAAATAAATGATAAATGGGTTATACTTGTATAGCGCTTTTCTACCTTCAAGGTACTCAAAGCGCTTTGACAGTATTTCCACATTCACCCATTCACACACACATTTACACACTGATGGAGGGAGCTGCCATGCAAGGCGCTAACCAGCACCCATCAGGAGCAAGGGTGAAGTGTCTTGCCCAAGGACACAACGGACGTGACTAGGATGGTAGATGGTGGGGATTGAACCCCAGTAACCAGCAACCCTCCGATTGCTGGCACAGCCACTCTACCAACTTGTGGCCATTATTATTATCCTGCAAAAACCTAATGATGATACATTATCCTCGTCAAGCTCTTTAGGATAGCCAGTGTTTGTTTCCACCTTGAATGGTTAGCATAGCCTTTACATCGAACACTCCTGTCAGTCTATCCGGAAGAGCATCCTCGTGTCACCTAATCCAGGTTCATTATTTTTTTTGGACTAATTGCTTGTTAACTGACATGCATGTCGACTTAAGGCCATCTAAAATGCACTTCACTATAGTAATTAACATAAACTGTTGGCTCAGGTCTCCTAGTTTGTTGTTTTTGCGTATTCCTCTTGTGAGACACCAACCTTTTTATTACAGCTCTTTCTAAAAGCTTTCTGATGACATACACTTGCTCTAATTAGAGCAAAAGGGATGACGTTTTTTTTCGTTTTAATCAAGAATAAGACAAATTAAACAATTTGGCCACAGTTTTTCAGGGCTGTGTACTAAAGCCACTGCTTTTTAAAACTAGGGTAGTGCTGCGTGATATGGACAAAAAAATAATTAAAAATAATAATATATATATATATATATATATATATATATATATATATATATATATATATATATATATATATATATATATATATATATAATTTATTTTTTAATTATATATACACATTTCAAATGTAAAAGTTGCTTATTTTTTCTCCTTTTATTTACAAGCACATTTTATACATAAAAAGACAAACTGACAGGCTCGCTTGGTGTGTTTTTTTCTTTTCATCACTTTCAGTTTTGAAGTAACGTTAGTACTTGGTTCAGCTGCTGTATTGACTTTTTCCAATCCAAACGAAAGCTAAACAAAACAGTTCCTCTCTCCTTTTTGGCACCAATTCCTTTTCGGGTTTTGTTGCTTTAGCTTCCATTATGCTTGTGTCTGCTTGTAGCAGACTTCTACGTTGTTGACATCCATTTTCCCGCCTGCGCTTGCTATAAAGTTATATTAAGTGATGGAAAAATGCTACCGCAAAGCAGCAGTTTGATTAACTGCAGCCCAGATGTTAAAATTACGATGTTAACAAAGAATTATATTGTACAATAAGCATTTTTATGTTGTACTATGATATACTGTATTTTCCGGACTACTGTACAGAGCGCACCGGTATATGAGCTGCACCCACTAAATTTTAGAAAGAAAAACAATATTTTCCATATATGAGCCACACCAGACATTGAACCGCATATATATACAGTGAGAAATGAGTTATTTACGCAGAAAGATTTTGTAAATGTTTATTTACCTACATTCATTGTTTCCAAATGGTGCTTGTAACAACGCAGTAAAATGGCTGATCAAACAAAACAGAAGCCTTCATCATGGACCCACTAGCTGCGGATGCTAGCTCTTTAATCAACTTAACAGACACAATAACTCCACTATGACGTCTTGGTTGAATTGTGAAACTGAAAAAATACAAAAATTATGCCATTGTAAGTTATTAATACTAACACATACACTCATAAACGGGCTAGCATATTAGCTAATGCTAACAACGCTCGCACGTACAAATATGCATGAAAGCACTCTTACAGACATCACACACTGGACGGTTTAGTAAGTATAAACAGTTTGTAGTTATATTGTAAAACGTTGCTTGGAGTGATGAATGAAGAATCCATTCGAGTAGGAATGTTTTGGACGGCTAGAAGAGGGAATTACACTTTTACTTCAGGTTGAAAGCACTAATTGGAAGGACACTGCAGCACCTGCAGTGAGCAAACTCGTCTAAAAGATGGCACTATAACACAAATAATAACACACTTTTTCAGTGTCTTTGCTTGTTTAAAAAAAACAAACAAAAAAATTTGCATTATGGTCCTTCAGCAAAATTAATAAATAAATAGCTGCACCGTTTTATAAGCCGCAGGATCCAAAGTGTAGGAAAAACGTAGCATTTTATAATCTGGAATACGAGGTATGTCAGCATATTACACAGTACTACATTGAAGTCTTGAGGCAGACGTATGTTCGTAACATTCTGCAATTGCTAATTGATCGTCCTTATTTACAAAAAGAAGCAAAGCACTGCATTAAAAAGAACAGAATAAAGGAAAGAAGACATTTCGAACAAACCAGTTTATTTTAATAAAAATAGAATAAAGATTATGACTCTTGATGCATGGTTAGTTGCTGGGTTTGACTTCCTGGGTCGCATAGTAGTTGCAGTGCTTGGAGTCTGTCTTGCTTCTTGTGGGGAGTGCAAACTTAATGCTTTGAATTCCACTATCCTTTTGTGGTCGAGAGGAGCCTTGTTTCGGTTTATTTCAGGCCGTTAACATGCTCCTGTTGCTAGCTCATACTAGGATGCGATTGTTTCAATGTATTTTACAACCTGGACACATAGTTTTGGTGTTGCAGGGCTGAGATTGTTGCTTGTCTTGCTTGTAGTAGTGAACGGAGTGCATACTTTAATGCTTTAAAGACCACAACCACTTTCTTTTTGTGGCCAGTGCAGTCTTGTTTTGGTTTATTCTGGCTTTTTAACGTCTGTTTTTTAAAGATAACAAGCTCTTAGTTTACGGAGAAAGTATTTGTTTTTTAAAAAGCTTTCTCTGGGTCGTTCATCCCAAATAGGGGACGGTTTCTCCAGCTTTGATCGTAGAAAGTAAATAATCCTTCTGCCAGGAAACAGAGAAGGTAGGTTGGTTTTAGTGATGGCTTGCGTCCTTTTCGTTCCTCAGTTGAGAAAGCTACTTGTCAAAAGTTAAGTCATAGCTTTTTTATAACCACATAATGGAGATATTCATACAAAAAGCTCCATTCCTTCGTTGGCATTGCATTTGCGTTACAGGACGTTGGTAATATCCTCCACCTTTTTTCCCACATTAAGCCATCAGACAGACAGTGAAAATTAACTGCGGAAAATTTGACCGGGAGGCATAAGTGGCCCGAATGTGATTTTAAATTGTAAGTTTCTTTGTGTTGGAAGGCGTAAAAGCTGAAGGAGGAAAAGTACTGCACCATTTTTCCCAAGTACTGCATTATTATTTCAGGAAGAGTGTGTCTTTCTCGTCTCGTAGCAGCTTGTCGGATAAGACCTTTACTGTTTAGGGGTTTACATTACATTCTAGATTTTCAGCCATCTAGTGCAAGCCATCCATTCTTTTAAAGTGCTTTGTTCTAGAATATTAAAATTGAACATGCAGCTGAGATAGGCTCCAGCACCCCCTGCCACCCCGAAAGGGACAAACGGTAGAAAATGGATAGATACCATACCATACCAACTTTGTTTATAAAGCCATTGATGGATGGAACAGTTTAACATGATATAAGTCCTTTTATTGAAACAAAGTGGAGTGTTTGGGTTCATCGTCTAATTTCATAAAGTGGTACTGTTCAATTTAGCCATGGTTTGGAAACCCTACGATTGACTGGTGACTCTGCTGGGATAGGCTCCAGCTTACCCATGACCCGGATGATTATAAGCGGTATAGACAATGGCTGGATGGATTGTTTTGGAACCCTTGCCTTTGCTTGTCATTGTAAGGAATTATGCATCAATTCCTTATCAACAAACTAACCAATTGCTTGTATTTTGACACCTGACTTCTTCCCGGAAGTGAAAACCAGTGGTGGTCAACCAAGCTAACTAACATGGCTGTTGTACAGCAAGCGGCGCAAACTATAGGAATACAAAAGAGGCTTAAATCATCCTGAAAAAAGCAGTTAGGAGCAAAAATTCAAACTATGCAATGAAGTAGATCCCTATATTTGATCAAAATCATTTGTGATATCAAGGATTGATTGAGACTTTTATTAGTAGATTGCACAGTACAGTACATATTCCGTACAATTGACCACTAAATGGTAACACCCGAAGACGTTTTTCAACTTGTTTAAGTCAGGGTCCACGTTCATCAATTCATGATACATTTAATGATAAGGATTATACGTCAGTCGCGTTCTCAGACATATCAAAGTATTGTGCTCCGGAGATCATTCTACATGACAAAACAGATGGAAACTTGGAAAAGCATGGAGGTCTACAACTTCTTTGTGTGTGGCGAGGTCTAGGAAATTGGTATCAAGACTCTACCGGATAAATCATGCCTCGTTTTTTTTCGGGTAAGGTACCATTTCACGATTTAACTTTGCGTCTGCTGATGTTTGTTGCTGATGCATACCCCGTTTATGAGTAGCGTGTTTTCCTCGTGTTTAGTAAAATATAACTATAGATGTCGACATTGTGTATGTGCTGAAAGCTTCATTTATGATTGTTGCCTCTGATAAAAGTTTAACTCTTTTAGGTTTTGCTCACATTTGCTTTCTTTTATTTAGACTTGCCGAATTGGTGCCTTTCGAAACACTCGTAACAAGCGTGTTTAAGAAATACAAATAATATTGAGTTATTACTTAAATTGGAAATAATAACCGTAAAAAGTATATCAAACAAACCTTTAACGGAGTGATCATTGCAAACTCATGCATTCTTTGACTCTGCTCCCTTGGACTGGAGTGTGTGCTGCATACTTTTCAGATCTTTGTAAATCTTGCACTCTTCCTTCCTTTTTAATTACCTCTCAAGGAACTCTGAAGAAACATTTATTCTTTTCGCAATTTGAACGATTCGTACAGCCGAAAACAACGCAAGCATAGGGCATGTTTTCTTTGAGAAAGGCTAAATGGCGCCTTGTACCCATTGAAAAAAGAGCTAGTTTGACCACCACGTGTATTCGTTGGTATGGGACGTGACGTCAGTAACATCCCAGCAAATATAGCTTGTCTGTCTTTTTACCCCTCAGATACCAAACCACACAAAAGTACATTCAATTGAAATAGAAAAGTAAATTAGCAAATGTTTTTTACAGTTTAATCAGAAACAATATACATGTTTTGGCCACCCCAGGTTTTCCCCTAGATTGCCAAGATACCTGTGGTGGTGAGGGGGTGATTAGGCGCGTGGTCAGAATGATGTCATCGTATAATTAGTTTCTATAACTTAAAAAATGTGTATATATACATACACATTTATTAAGCCTTTTTAAAGAAAAAGTCATAAAAAACTAATTATATGATGCCGTCATTCTAACCATATATATACACTACCGTTCAAAAGTTTGGGGTCACCCAAACAATTTTGTGGAATAGCCTTCATTTCTAAGAACAAGAATAGACTGTCGAGTTTCAGATGAAAGTTCTCTTTTTCTGGCCATTTTGAGCGTTTAATTGACCCCACAAATGTGATGCTCCAGAAACTTAATCTGCTCAAAGGAAGGTCAGTTTTGTAGCTTCTGTAACAAGCTAAACTGTTTTCAGATGTGTGAACATGATTGCACAAGGGTTTTCTAATCATCAATTAGCCTTCTGAGCCAATGAGCAAACACATTTGTACCATTAGAACACTGGAGTGATAGTTGCTGGAAATGGGCCTCTATACACCTACGTAGATATTGCACCAAAAACCAGACATTTGCAGCTAGAATAGTCATTTACCACATTAGCAATGTATAGAGTGTATTTCTTTAAAGTTAAGACTAGTTTAAAGTTATCTTCATTGAAAAGTACAGTGCTTTTCCTTCAAAAATAAGGACATTTCAATGTGACCCCAAACTTTTGAACGGTAGTGTATATATATATATATTAGGGCTGCAACAACTAATCGATTAAATCCATTAAAATCGATTATAAAAATAGTTGGCGATTAATTTAGTCATCAATTCGTTGGAACTATGCTATGCGCATGCGCAGAGGCAATTTTTATTATTTATTAAAAACATTTTTATTTTTATAAACTGCAACATGTACAAACAGCTGAGAAACAATAATCAAAATAAGTATGGTGCCAGTATGCAATAAACTACTGGAAAGGATAGAAATGTAGTTTGTCTGTTTTATCCGATTATTATCAATCAATCAATCAATCAATCAATGTTTATTTATATAGCCCTAAATCACAAGTGTCTCAAAGGGCTGTACAAGCCACAACGACATCCTCGGTACAGAGCCCACATACGGGCAAGGAAAACTCACCCCATATTAATCGATTAATCGAAGCAATAATCAACAGATTAATCGATTATCAATTTAATCGTTAGTTGCAGCCCTAATATATATATATATATATATGTATGTCTACATATGCATATGGTTAGATAATTGGTATGCAGCCCCCTTGTTCCCTTCAAGAAATATTCAACAAAAAAGACTGTGAGGAAGCAGGGTCTTAAAATCACCCGTGACCCACACCACATACTTCATAGTGAAATTGTGTTGATGGTAAATGGTACAGAACAGCAACATACAAACTCAACAGGCATATATTTTCCTTTGTCCCACTGGCAATCAAAGCACTTAACAGAAAACTACTGTAATAACCAGATGCAATAATGAGTGCAATATTGGGATAGTGCAATACGGAGGTGTGCAAAATGGGGGTGTAATGTGTGATTTCATAACTAACTGATATACCTGCGTACTGTTCACTGTCGTCACTGTATTGTCGGATGAACTGTATGTATATACACTACCGTTCAAAAGTTTGGGGTCACATTGAAATGTCCTTATTTTTGAAGGAAAAGCACTGTACTTTTCAATGAAGATAACTTTAAACTAGTCTTAACTTTAAAGAAATACACTCTATACATTGCTAATGTGGTAAATTACTATTCTAGCTGCAAATGTCTGGTTTTTGGTGCAATATCTACATAGGTGTATAGAGGCCCATTTCCAGCAACTATCACTCCAGTGTTCTAATGCAGTGGTTCTCAAATGGGGGTACGTGTACCTCTGGGGGTACTTGAAGGTATGCCAAGGGGTATGTGAGATTTTTTTTAAATATTCTAAAAATAGCAACAATTCAAAAATCCTTTATAAATATATTTATTGAATAATACTTCAACAAAATATGAATACAAGTTCATAAACTGAACATCAAATCAAGTGGGCTATTCCATTCATTACCATAAACATTGATATATATATATATATATATACACTACCGTTCAAAAGTTTGGGGTCACATTGAAATGTCCTTATTTTTGAAGGAAAAGCACTGTACTTTTCAATGAAGATAACTTTAAACTAGTCTTAACTTTAAAGAAATACACTCTATACATTGCTAATGTGGTAAATGACTATTCTAGCTGCAAATGTCTGGTTTTTGGTGCAATATCTACATAGGTGTATAGAGGCCCATTTCCAGCAACTATCACTCCAGTGTTCTAATGCAGTGGTTCTCAAATGGGGGTACGCGTACCTCTGGGGGTACTTGAAGGTATGCCAAGGGGTATGTGAGATTTTTTTTAAATATTCTAAAAATAGCAACAATTCAAAAATCCTTTATAAATATATTTATTGAATAATACTTCAACAAAATATGAATATAAGTTCATAAACTGAACATCAAATCAAGTGGGCTATTCCATTCATTACCATAAACATTGATTGATTGATTGATTGATAAACCCAGTTTCCCCCATGCCATGATGGTTTGACCCTCACTAAAATGTCTGTCAAAAAGAAATGTGAAAAGAAATGCAACAATGCAATATTCAATGATGACAGCTAGATTTTTTGTGGACATGTCCCATAAATATTGATGTTAAAGATGTATTTTTTTGTGAAGAAATGTTTAGAATTAAGTTCATGAATCCAGATGGATCTCTATTACAATCCCCAAAGAGGGCACTTTAAGTTGATGATTACTTCTATGTGTAGAAATCTTTATTTATAATTGAATCACTTGTTTATTTTTCCACAAGTTTTTAGTTATTTTTATATATTTTTTTCCAAATAGTTCAAGAAAGGCCACAACAAATGAGCAATATTTTGCATTGTTATACAATTTAATAAATCAGAACCTGATGACATAGTGCTGTATTTTACTTCTTTATCTCTTTTTTTTCAACCAAAAATGCTTTGCTCTGATTAGAAATAAGATAACTAAATTAAAAACATTTTCTTGAATAAAAAAGAAAGTAAAACAATATAAAAACAGTTACATAGAAACTAGTAATTAATGAAAATGAGTAAAATTAACTGTTAAATGTTAGTACTATTAGTGGACCAGCAGCACGCACAATCATGTGTGCTTACAGACTGTATCCCTTGCAGACTGTATTGATATATATTGATATATAATGTAGGAACCAGAATATTGATAACAGAAAGAAATGGGGGGAGGGAGGTTTTTTGGGTTGGTGCACTAATTGTAAGTGTATCTTGTGTTTTTTATGTTGATTTAATAAAAAAACCCGAAAAAAAACCCCGATACAGATAATAAAAAAACCGATACCGATAATTTCCGATATTACATTTTAACGCATTTATCGGCAGGCCGATATTATCGGACATCCCTATAGTGTATGTATGTATGTAAAATGCTGTGTCTTGACGTCCAAGACAAATTTCTCCTCGGAGACAATAAAGCTAATTATTATTATTATTATTATTAACAAATATTTTTCTATTATATCGTTTTGCTATATTAACAATTGTTGCTGCTTATTGTACAATACACTTTGTTGAGAATTGTTCAAGTGTATAGAGACTTTTAGGGAATGTTTTCATTATTAAAAACTACTAGCAACAAATCTAGTATTTATTTTCTGACGTTATTATAGACTGTACTTATGTTTAGAGACTGTACTTCTGTCCCTCAATGTCCCTGACAAAAGAGGCAAGCTGCAGCGAGCATGACATCACACTTGCTTCACGCTGCTGCTTCAGTTGGACTTTCTCTCTTGGAAAGCTGTAGGGCTGCAACTAACGATTATTTTGATAATCGATTAATCTGTCGATTATTACTTCGATTAATCGATTAATAATCGGATTAAAGAGACAAACTACATTTCTATCCTTTCCAGTATTTTATTGAAAAAAAACAGCATACTGGCACCATACTTATTTTGATTATTGTTTCTCAGCTGTTTGTACATGTTGCAGTTTATAAATAAAGGTTTATTAAAAAAAATACAAAAATAAAATAAAAAAATAGCCTCTACGCATGCGCATAGCATAGATCCAACGAATCGATGACTAAATTAATTGGCAACTATTTTTATAATCGATTTTAATCGATTAGTTGTTGCAGCCCTAGAAAGCTGCCACTGTCCTCTTAATATTTGCACATTTTGTAGATTACTGTCTGCAGGTATATCTGGGATATATTAAAGTTACGTTCACATCAGACACGCTGACTACTCTACAGATGCGTACGTCTTGTTTACTTCATCACATTATCAGGTTTTGGCAGCGCTGTTTTCAGTGATCAAAGTCATTTTTCGGCGGCTGTGTTTTGGTGCATCATTAGTCAATAGTGCGCAATAATAATAATACGCCGAATCCATTCATACTGTAATGACCTGCTGGTGGTAATGTATTATGTTCGTGCGGTTTTGATTTGATGTTGATTTTTCCCATGTTTGCAAACACACAGTCTGTGCCTGATAGCGGATTGACGGAGAACGAAGAAGTGTTGTTATGTGTCCGGGGAACTAGGGAGGCGAAAGTGTTTGCACGGGAGGTAAAACCTGTTGGAATTGGGCCGGTTGTTATCATATAATTGGCAATAAAAGTTAAAAATAGCATCGGATATGTGTGACTCTTTCTGGAGGCTAAAATACATTCTATTATTTTAATTCGTTTTCATGTAAAAACCCTTATTTTCAAGGTGTGGCGGTTCTGATTTTGCTGTGGCCACCCCACCACAATCAATTACATTAAGGGGAAACCCTGCACCCAATGTCATTGTGTCTGTCTGAGCTCCTAAAGGCTCTATCTTCAGTCTTTTTAAGGCTTTGTCTCAAGTTTAGCTTAAAGCTACTGTATAGTTTGCAGCCCTTCCCGTGCTTCTCAGTGTAAAAACTGAAGTCTCACCATAACTGAACGCAACATGTCTAGCTTCTACTCTTCAGATACCAAGCCACTGCAGATGGTACCCCAGTAAATACCCCAGTAAATCACATGACTGTTAGTTTACAGGATCATCCAGCACAAAGTCGCCTTGTATTCAATCTGTATAATGTCATGACAAACGAACTCTACTCCCCTGCACACACAAATTGTCAACACATGCATGCTGCCTGTGCTATTCTTCTTGTTCATTATACTTCTGTTTTTCAAACGCCATTTGTCCTTTCTGTATCTACAAAGTCTGCTTTCAATGTTACCTGCTGCTTTTTAAATCATTGCTGTGCCACTCATACACACATGAACACTCATTAGCATGGTAGTCTGGTTTAAGGCTAAAACATCTGGGGACTGAGAGATGTTTCCATGTAGGCTTTGTCCTCTCCTTTAGCATACTGTAAGTCAGCCAATCTGACTAAGAAGCAAAGAGCAAACCTTCCATGTTGTCAAGGCTAATTCAAGTCCACATTTTAATGGACAAACATACATTGTTTGGGTAATATTGTAGGCACCATCTGGCGACAATCAAGTAATTGACGAGAATGTCTAGTTCTGGTCCTGGTAGGAAAGCAGAGAGAAGTGACAACTTCTCGGCTCGCCTCTGGTCCAGTTTGACATTTTGGCCCTGATATCCTGTGAGGAAAGCAGGAGATGCAGACAGAACAAACTGTCTCACCTGCTCCCCACTGAGACGAGGGCAAGGGAAGGGAAGTTTGAGCTGCTGCCTCAGGCCTTCTTTCCAAGTAACTTAGATTGAAGTTTGTCTGCACAGTTGCACACGCCTCACCTTACTGTATGTATCTAAAAGCGCATACAAAGCATTTTTGGATGGTCTTGTAAAGGGCTAAACAATTAATCTAATTTTGTTTTGATTTTGATTGTCTTCTCACGATTATATTATAATAGATTAATGAGCCACGCAACGTGCATGTAAATTCCTGCGCTTGTAACGATGAAACAGACGAGGAGCGAATGTGCAAAAAATGAGCACGTCTACTAGAACAGTGTTTTCAACCACTGTGCCGCGGCACACTAGTGTGTCGTGAAATACAGTCTGGTATGCCGTGGGAGATTATGTAATTTCACCTAATTGGGTTAAAAATATTTTTTGCAAACCAGTAATTATAATCCGCAAATAATTTGCAGTTGGTGAGTGTCTGTGCTGTCTAGAGCTCGGCAGAGTAACCGTGTAATACTCTTTCATATCAGTAGGGGGCAGAAAATAGCTAATTGCTTTGTAGATGTCGGGAACATGTTTTGTTGTGATCACAATATGCGGGAGGCAGTGTGCAGGTAAAAACGCTTAAACCAAATATAAACAAAAGGCGAGTGCCGCTAAGAAAAGGCATTGAAGCTTAGGGATGGCTACGCAAAACGAAACTAAAACTGAACTTGCTGCAAAGTAAACAAAAACAGAATGCTGGACGACAGCAAAGACTTACAGCGCGTGGAGCAGACGGCGTCCACAAAGTACATCCATACATGAAATGACAATCAACAATGTCCCCACAAAGAAGGATAGCGTCTGCACAACTTAAATAGTCTTAATTGCCAGAACAAAGCAGGTGCAGGGAATAGCGTTCAAGGAAGACATGAAACTGCTTCAGGAAAATACCAACAAAACAGGAAAAGCCACCGAAATAGGAGCGCAAGACAAGAACTAAAACATGACACTCAGGAAAACGTCAAAAACCTCAAAATAAGTCACAACGTGATGTGACAGGTCGTGACAGTACACCTACTTTGAGACAAGAGTTATAGTGAAGCATGGTTGGTTATGGTTTGAATTCATATCCAACAATTGCGAGAATTACTTTTTATTGTCAATATCGACTGCTGAGTTTCATTGTTCAATGATTTCTGCTGGTTGTGTGCCTCAGGATTTTTTCAATGAATAAAATGTGCCTTGGCTCGACAAAGGTTGAAAAACACTGTAATAGAAGTTTGAGTTCTCACCATGTTTACTACTTTTTATTTGACACATCGCTAGTAATCCTAATCAATAATCACTGAATTCAATAACAAAAGTAAGGCATATGATGTCCGCGTTACCGTAACCGTGGACGGAGTCACATTATTATCCAATAAAACGGAACCCCCTGTTAAATGCAGAATGTCACGAAAAGTGACATAAATGTAAGTGAAACGTTATTGTGTGGAGAAGTAATATTTGTTTGGGAAAATAATGTGTCCAGTAGCGCTCATTCATTTCCGAAACACTCTCCCTGCCCTAAACTAAACAATGTCGAAATAGCGACTAAACTACAAAGCTAAAGCTAACAATCCATACACCCACGTACATTTCATCTTATCTGCTTGTGTTGTTATGAATGACATCATCGATGTAATATCAATGTACAAAGAGTGGTCACAACTTGAGATTTGCTGTATTTATTTTTTTTGGCACCGAAGTTACTTACCTCTTTACTCGTCAAGCTAAGAATAACAGCACAGCACCACCTTTCACAATAATAACGCAGTGCGCCACATCCTGTCTGACTGCGCTAACAAAATAAAGGTTTCAAAAAAGTACCTTAAAGAAGCCTAATGTACTTAAAGCACTTATTGAAACATTTACACAATTATAATGCTTTGACCTAAAATACTGGTATAAATTGTCCAAACATGTATTGCACCAACAAATGTGAGGATTTTTGCATTTAATTAACAAACATTTTATTACATTTTATGTGGTGCAAAAAGCACTCACCTTGTGGTGGTAAAATAAGTGTAAAAAGTAAAACACATAATTTAAAAAAATTAAAACTCAAAAACGTTTTGCTTTTTATATTGCTACTGGAATTTGAATGTATTGTTATTGCTATTATTATTATTTTACTTGTTTATTTGTTACTAATTTATATCCGTGTTTTTTTTAAACTATATTTACAATTGAGTTTTGGTGGTACAATAAATACTCGTTTTCTAATTAATGAATAATCGTGTTATTAATTGTGATTACAATATTATACAAAAATAATCATGATTATTATTTCTGCCATAATCGTCCAGCTCTAGTCTTGTACTAATATTTGTCTAGTGTACAGTTTTGGATATATTTTAGAAAAGATGTCAGGAAAATTAAAAATACTGAACATTTTCAGCATGCCAAAAATGTTAAGGTTATAAAGGTAATCAAAGAAGAGATGTACCTAATATTTCGATTGCTCTATGTTTAACAAGTGTGGTATTTTTTGGTGTTGATTAATCACATCTTGAATTAATGGAGGGACAAAGTTGAGTGCACTACTTGGCTTTAACCAGCAGAGGCACTGTTTATTCAGTCTTGACTATATCTCAATATAAAGACTGACAACACAGCTATGGGATTAAAACAGGAGTTCAGAATATTCCAAAACAGTGATTCAGTATTTCCGTTACCTTTTCTTAGCGCTATCTGCTGCCCTCGCTCATAAACACTTTATAATGTGACTGTGTGTCCAACGCATCGGTCAACCCAGAGAATGTGTTGCCAACTTATTGACTTTGCCGTTATATTTAGTATTCAGACTCCTCTTGGACGTGATTAGCTACTTTTTTGGTGTTATTTGGCACTTTTGTAGACTCCAAAATGAAAGCCTGTGTCCTTTTGTCAAATAGCAGCTGGGGCTGCTTTGCTTCCCCGCATTTGAACTCCCTTATACAGATGTCTTTGTTTTGCTTGTGACATCAAAAAGTTGATTCGTATTTCCAAACATATTTGTTTTTGCCTCCCCACTGCCTTCATAAAAAAGACATGTGTCATGCGTCATGACCAAATCTGCAAATAGGTTGAATACATAAATCTGCACAGCACTGAGAAACAGTGAGATTCTCCCATCCTGTTCAGAAGTAAACTTAATTGATCACTTAAACCCATGGTCAATCAAGAAAAATTGTGCTCATCGCGACATCAAAGACAATTTTTTTTACTCATGTCGGCACTTGTATGTTATACCCAATGTCCTAAAGAAGCTACTGTTTTGAGAGCTGAGTGGCTAATTCATTTAACTTTGATGGGAAAGAGGCTGCCTTTGTCAGCCAGTAGAATGGCGCCTAATGTTGCTAATAACTAATCACTCAGTTGTGTAACCATTAGCTGTACTCCACAACAACAACACTCTTTGCTGTTTTTCCCCCACTTCTGAGGAAGTGCTTCTGCTTTATTTCTGATGTTGTTAAAGAGGAAAAAGCAGCGCCACAGTGAAAACAGGCATTAACCACATTAACAAGTGAAGCAGTTGTGTCAGGATGTGATTCAGACAATGATGCATCACTGGACATAATTAAACCTTTGTCGTGAATTTAATAGGATTTAAAACATTTCATACCAAAGTCTAAAACGTCTAACCCTGACTTCTTTTAAATTATGGCAAAATACTGCATGTGTGGGGTGGTCAAATGGAAATGTAAAGCGTTTTTTTACGGACATTACTCATAAACTTGCTAATTTTCTCTTCTTAGCTGGTTACTCTTCCAGTTACCCCGATTTTCCACTGGATGTGTAACGGCAGCAGAATGGCACCGCCATCGACTGGTGTCGCAATCTGTCATTCTGTTGCGACTCCGCCGTGCAGCGAAATAGCAAAGACTTAAACGAGATCTTGCAAATCCACGCTTAGCCATATGATAAGGGGAGTTGTAGAAAAGCGAACCACAAGCAGCTTATTCTGTCCTTCCAGAGAAGCAGAAGCAAATACACTCGGTCCTGCCACCTGAAATACTTAACGGCTGCTGAACTGCGACACCGCGGAACGTCTCCAGCTTTGCCACCCATCAATACCCATAGGCTGTGATGGCAGTGACTTGTCTTGTAATAAAGACGACAGTTTTGCCTTGCAGAACGAACACAACAGTAATATCATCCGCGCTCGCACACACACACACACACACACACACACACACACACACACACACACACACACACACACACACACACACACACACACACACACACACACACACACACACACACACACACACACACACACACACACACACACACACACACACACACACACACACACACACACACACACACACATTCTTGTATTTGTTACCTTCTTGAGACCTCCGAAAATGCCTACCTCTTTAGGACCACTCTTTCTAGATATATAAAGCTTTGTATTTACAGCATTAATAATATATACATACTATGCAAGTATAAAAAAGGTAAGCTTTTAGCACATTTTAAATTTTTAAATTTTGTTTGTAATTGGTTTTTAATCTTCATAATTTCTTCAAGTTGTTATTATGTCTCCATATACATATTTATTTTATTTTTTAAATACATTTTGGCCAAAGGGGGCGCATTTCATTTTCTTACACACACTTGTTATTACATGTGTTGGCCAGAGGGGGAACACTTCAAATTTTAACACACACTTGTTATTATATATGTTGACCAGAGGGGGAGCACTTTTAAAACCGACACACAGTCAATTCCTTTTTGGGACCACCCTAATTTTGATAGATTTCACCACCAGGGGAGCAAATGAGAAATTCTCTATTAGATGCAATGGTTTTCCATATTGGGAACATGATTTATGTCCTAACTTGTTCACTGGTCCTCATATAAATATGGAAGGTACTTTTCCTTGTTGATGTCTCAAGAAGGGTATAAATACAATAACACACACACACACACACACGCACACGCACACGCACACACACCTCACTCACTTGGCCCCCGTTTCAGCTGGTATTTGACACAGGCCCCCATATAGTTGCCCGGGACATGCCTGTATATGATTCTTTAATTTTGGACCTGTAGAATCAGCATGTTCTCATCCATTTGCGTCAACTAGGCCTGGGCCGATGTTCGATAAGTCAATTAACTGACAATTAATTAAAATTAACGTGGTTACGTTTTCCAGTGTCGATAAATAGCCAAGTGCATGCTTCAAGAGCAATCAGGATTTTTGCGTTCGTACTAAGGCTGCAGCTAACGATTATTTTTCTATCGATTAATCTATAGATTATTTTTTCGATTAATCGGTTAATCTATAGATTATTTTTTCGATTCATCTATAGATTAATTTTCCTTTTACCGATTATTTTTTATTTTATTTTATTTAAAATGAAGATGAAAAAATAAAAGTAGGCCAGTTTTTTCAAAAGGCATGGCTTTTATTTACAAAAAAAAAAGTATGGCCACTCAGTCAACATTGACAACAACATGACAAAATATTCTGTAACAATGTAAACATTTAAAACTTTTAACATTTAACAAAATTAAAAGTAGCTTATTTGCTTTTTAATGTGCAAATATAAAAGTAAACATCCAGTGCAAATCTTAATATTCTGAAATAGTATAAGCATTTCAAAAGTAAAAGTATTGCTTATTTTGCTTTAAAATGTGCAAAAATAAAGATAAACATCCAATACAAAAAAGTGCAAAACGAAATATTCTGTAACAACAGTGTAAACATTTCAACAAAAGTGAAAGTATTGCTTATTTGCTAAAATGTGCAAAAATAAAGATAAACATCCAATACAAAAAAGTGCCAATCTAAATATTCTGGAGCACTGTAAACATTAAGTATTGCTTTTAAAATGTGCAAAATAAACATCCAGTCCAACACAGTACACAATAACCAATTCTACTCATTCCAGTGAGTGACTAACAGTTGTAATGAAGAAAGGTTAGCATGTCTACTTGCTTTGCTTCTTTTCTTGTTTACAATATTCCCAGCAGCTGAAAATAGGCGCTCAGAAGGGGTCGATGTGGCTGGAACTGAGAGGTAATTAGCCTTCACCTCAAACCAGGACTGCGAGCGAGCTGAGCTGCAGTTTAAGTTTCTAGTAGGTCAACGGGCTCATAGTGATGTTACTAGTAGTTGACTGAGAGGTGTTTATTATCATTTGGGGAGAGTCCGCTGCTTGATGCTCAGCTGCTAAACACCTATCTGCTCGACGCTGAAGCGCTGACTACATGCGCTATGAATACGCACTGCTGATTGGCTGATAATGCTTCGTGTGTACCAATCAGATGGTTGTGTGGGTGGGACAATGCTGCGTGTGTACCAATCAGATGGTTGTATGGGTGGGACAATGCTGCGTGCTGAGACAGAGGCAGAGAAGCAAAGCAACTTGTTAAGACTTTAGCAGCTAAAGTTAGCTTTAGCTTAGAAACTCGTTCGGTACACCCCCGTACCGAACCGAAAGCCTCGTACCGAAACGGTTCAATACAAAACACATACCAATACACCCCTAGCAGATACAAATGACACATTCATGTTTTTGTGTAATGATGACAACGTATGCTAACGCGGACGATTGACTAGTTGATGGTTGATGGGTTTCTTTTCAAATGTTCGTTCATAGCCGTTGTGCTGCTATGATAGGCCATTTCCGCTCGACACAGTGTGCATACAACAACATTATTAGGCTGTGTATTGAAATACTCCCACACTTTTGACGACTTTTGGCGTGCGTTTTTCCCCTCGCTCGCACAGTCTGCTTTGCGCTCCGCCATGACGGTAGTGTGACGTAATTATGCGACGCGTCGATGCACAAAAACGGCGTCGACGTATTTACATAACCGATGACGTCGACTACGTCGACGCGTCGTTTCAGCCTTAGTTCGTACCATAGCGGAATGAAAAGAAGGGGGTGAATTATCTTGTTCTTATAGGCTCCAGCACCCCCTGCCACCCCGAAAGGGACAAGCGGTAGAAAATGGATGGATGGATGGGCTCTTTTTGCAGCGACACGGGGCCACTGGCCCATTAGCATTACATAGTGCAACTAGTTAGCATGTAGCAGCTAACATGGACAAAATTATCACTAAACCAAATGCCACCGCACTAATGTGGGAATATTTCAGTTTAAACCTTTGGAACAAGATGATCCTATCAACACCACGGAGCCAGTTTGACGAATGGGCGCGACTACAACAACGCCCACTTGAAATACAACCACTTGACAGTCCAAAAGTCACTTCACATTAGGTGAAGAAGCCAGGTGACAGGTCCGTATAAACAAAACAGTGCAAAATAGTGTGCATTGTCGTTAAATACATTGCTAACGACATGCTGCCATTTTTTAAAAAGTGCTGTCACGTCATGTCGGTGTTCTTCACTCAGAATCTGCCAAAATTTAATTTTGTTTTGCATATGAACTCTTAATGCATCTGTTTAAACTAGTGTTTATATTGTTTGTTTTTTTTTGCACTTTTGTTTAATTGTCAGTTAAGTAATGTACAACTCGACCTTTGCTTAAATGTTCAATATTGAAGTGGAACTTTGTTTTCTCAATACTTTATTCAGCAATTTTATTTATTGTTATGTTTGTGTATATTTGAGCACCCCAATTCCCTCCTTAAGATATTGTATTGCTTTTAGTTGTAATTTGTTTTCAAGTGCAACATTTTATAACATTTTATAATTTATATGTAATTTGTTTTTATTTTTTATTTATCTTGGCGATGTAAATCTTTTAATTTCAATTGCAACGTTAAAATACACAAGAAACACAATTTTTGCATTTGAAAGGCTGTACATGTATTTTATTATGTATTATCATTAAATTAATGGTTACTTTAGTCTCATAAAAATCATGGCAATAATATCACAGCGTATTTTATTGTTATAATTAGTTTTTTATTTAACTTGGTAGTTTTAAACATTTTAATTTCAATTGCAACGTTAAAATACACGAGAAATACAAGTGTATTGCATTTGAAAATACATGTATTATCTTTAAATTAATGGTTGATTTGGTCTCATAAAATTTATAGCAATAATAATATTTATCGGTAATAATTTGTTGGTCAATATATCGTCAAGCAAAATTTGTTATCAGGTAACACATTTTGTTACCTGATAACACTGAGTACTACTTTGTACCTAGCGTCAACAAAGGGAAATTATGGCTGAAAACTTTTGACAAGTCGACCTCATGTCCGTCCTTGCTCCTTCGGCCGTTTCAAAGTGTAAAATAAGTTCCATCCATCTATTTTCTACCGCTTGTCCCTCTCAGGGTCGCAGGGGGTGCTGGAGCCTATCCCAGCTGCACTCGGGTGGAAGGCGGGGTCCACCCTGGACAAGTCGCCATCTCATCACAGGGCCAACACAAACAGACAACATTCACACTAACATTCACACACTAGGGCCCATTTAGTGTTGCCAATCAACCTATCCCCAGGTGCATGTCTTTGCAGGTGGGAGGACGCCGTAGTACCCGGAGGGAACCCACAAGGAGAACATGCAAACTCCACACAGAAAGACCCCTAACCCGAGGATCAAACCCAAGACCTTCTTATTGTGAGGCACACACTGACCCCTGGTTCACCGTGCTGCCTGTAAAATAAGATCCACATTTTATTTTGAAAGTAAACTGGATAATTTATTTTGTATTTGTGCAAACTTCCTGTCCAACACTAGGGGATTTTAGCGAAATTAACCCGGCGTGTTGTGATGACGGGCAAAAATAATAGCGCTGCGTGTATTTAGCTCTGGAATACGGAATGGCAACGCCATCGCCGAGTGCTGTTCCGCATGCGGTGGAAACCGACACAAGGACTTGAATGGAAACAGAAAGAGTCTGCCGCGGCGCTGTTTCGCTGCCGTTACACATCCAGTGGAAATCTGGGCATAAGCACTATAGTTGGTTCACTACTTCACATTCAACCTAGCTTAGTGTTTAGGGTGGCTTCTCCTCTCCTCCTGGTATGTTTTGCACTACTGCTACATTTCAGAACTGTCTGTATTAAAGCTGGGGTACCCAAGTTATATACTATAACTAAAAAAAAATCTTATTCGCATCATACAGTATATCTTAACAGTAAAAATCGTATGTCTGCGTGCTGTTTGTGCCTTTATAATTAAGTATTATAGTAAAAAAAACGGAAGACAAACTCATTTGTCTTCCTAGCGGTCAACCCCTCCACATCCAATCACAGGATTTAGACAAAGGAGAGGTGTGCAGAGCCCACGAAGGAGTCTCCTCATTGGCTGACGTGAAGTGCAAATTTTTTTTTTAGTAAAGCATGGCTGCCGAACTAACCTGACTCTCGCCAGATCACTGTAGTTCGCTGAGCTCCACACTAGGATCTGGGAGTTCTCAATAGGAGATGTATTTCAAAAGGCGGGTCTTGTAAAAAAAATCATTGTATGTGATTGGATAAACCATTTGTCCGTTATCTTGAATGACGTGCAACTTCAACCACTCACATCGAAATCAACCCGTGACGCTGATGAGAGCGACGCTGGGAAATCCAAAACAGAACAGCCAATATATTGGACAACGACAGAGCGAAAAGTTAGAGAACTTTTACTGAAACAATAGAGCAATGTCAGTAGACGATCAAAGTCGATTGTGCAAAGAAAATATGTCAGCACACGACTCCGCCATTGTTGTTTGAATCAAAAAGTCCATTCGGCGCTACGTCACATATATGAAATCCCGCCTGGCGATCCTGATTGGTTCATTATTTTTTGCTATCTTGAAGGAGTTTGCAACACCCTCGACCCCAGATCCTTGTGTGGAGCTCAGTGAACTACAAGGATCTGGCGAAAGTCAGGTTACACCCACCTGGAAAGATTGCAATTCCTGCACTTGCTGTAACAGCATATACTCCTAAAAACCCAAAAAGAGGAAGTCTGAGGAAGAAAAAGAGACTGTATGTCTTAAAAAACTAAACAAAGAAGAGCCAAAAGTCAAATAAATATTGGTCCGGCGTATTCAAGATTGCATTGCAGACTAGTCTTGGACTAACTTTGGACATGCAAGTGGCTGTTTTCCTTCTAGACGGTTAATCTAATGTTCAATTTTCTTATATTTTGTGTGTATCCTTTTGGGTGGTGACGTGTGTCACCGATAGTCACACAGTTGCTGTTCCGTGTATTGTGATTTTTGCTAAGTCTTCAGATAATGACTTATCCACAAGCGTCTGTACATGTAGAAGAATGAGAAACACGGGCATGTCTGGATGACTCGCCTCCATCTTTCCAGTGGTTGCCTCCAGTTGTTATGAAGCTGGCTGTGGCGCATTCTTTCTGACGTCACATCCTGTGTGGGACGTGGTCTTTCTGATTTCACTTCCTCTCCAAACTCAGTTTGTAAACGATCAATTAGTCCATACAAAGCTAAGAGCCGGAGATTCAAGAAATACATGGCGCACTTACCCGTGGATGAGAAATTTTCTATTAGATGCAATGGTTTTCCATATTTGGACCTCGATTTCCAAGGAGGGTTACCTTAAACGCTGGTTTAGTATGGTTGGCACGATGCTTAGGCTAAATAATTATTCGTTTAAAGGGTTATCCGGCTTAGTGTAGACATAGCCTTAATTAATCCATGGATAATGAATATTTAGATTTCAGAATTGTCCCCGCACTAATTGTGAAGCATCTAATTCCCCAACCACTACTATAAATATTCTGAGCTTGAAAACAATCGTTTTTAACCCCCAACCTAAAGCGCTCCATTGTCAAAATTCTGAGCCTGCAAACTTTGCAAGTTATTGTAAAATTTAAGTGTTTTTACTGCAGTTTGTCACCTTTGTGCAGTTTCCTTCTGAATAAACTCGCAATATACAATAATACATTTGGCGCTACGTGCTGCCCTGGCTTATAAATACTTTATAATGAGACTATGTGAAAGTAGCTTGTCGTTCCCAGTAGATGGCATCGTAACTTTAACACGCCTCCCAACGCGGAATGTGCAGTTTCTGTGGTACATTTAATTGTTTTTACGGCAGTTTGTCACATTTGTACTACTAAATTAAACTCACCAATTTCAGTGGTTGTAAATGTTTCCCTTTTAATGCCCCCTCTGTCACAGTCTGTGTTTTTGTCTCTTTATTCCCTCCCTAAAAAGTATTGAGTGTCAATATTAGCGGTACAGTGTGTGTCTGAAGCTTCCATTGTGCGTTTGAGGGGAGTGGGTGCATCGATAGATGGATGTCAAAAGGGGGAGGAAGGTTTGGTCTTTTTTTTGTTTTTTGAAATGTAAATGAAAGGGGGGCACACATCTGGGGGGGGTCTTTGTTGGGGAAGACAAGGTTGTGGGTGTCCGAGGCCCACGGTCCGGGTGCTCGAGAGAGAGTTGGTGGAGGGAGGAGAAGCTTTCAGTTTGCCACTTGAGTGGACTGCTGGGAAAAGATGGCGACTGTGTACACAAATACTGAGACCATTAGGAAGTAGGAAGTAGAAAGGAATCGAGGAAGGAGGGGCAGATGAGTTCATTTACATAAACAGGAAAAGAAGGAGTTTGGGCTGGGGGGAGGGTCAAAATCACTGGCTATAGTTGAAAACTTTACGGCTGACACTTAAATTTACTTTCAGTGTGTGTGTTGTGGGGGAGCACCGTGGGGGGGCCTGGCGTTTGTTCTGCAACATGGCTTTTAGGCTTTTTACTGCTTTCACATGGAATAGTTTACCTCAACTTTTTTTTGTAAACACAGGGAGCAGAAATTGAATAGATGAGCTCTGCTTCTTCCTCCTCCTTGTCAGACATGTTGACTATAACCGACAGGGGATGAACTTTACTGTTATTTGACATTTACTGCATTCAAAGTAGACATTTATTAGCCTTTAGTGGGTTGAATCAAACCAAACGTTAACTAATTCTGTGTGGATCTTATAGATTTTTATCCTAAAATATATACGAGCAATAGTTTTAAAAACTGAAATAAACAGTCTTTCTTTGTTAACACCCAACGATGTCAGTTTCTGGTCTGAATTAGGTAAACGCAGTGAGAGAAAATGTTGTGTCTTTGCAGTAAAAGGAGAGAGGAAGCTGTATTTGAGGAAAAAGTCCAAACCACAGTGCCATTAAAAGTCTACAGACGATTATGCAAATGTAATCTGCTTAATAACCACATCCGAGAAACATCCATTACTGTTATTTACGGCCTGCTCTGCTCTCCTAAACTCTTCAACAAAAAAAGACATCCTTTTGAGTACGACTTGAGCTTGCTTAAAATCGCTGCTGGGAAGTTGAAATGGAATGTGACATGGCATAATATCTGACAGTGCAGCTGCATGCTTGGCACACTTGCTCCTTGCTGCACCTCACCACAAACTTGATGGATCACTGTTTTTTGTTGCAGGACACATTATTTTTTTAGAAAATAAAAAACATTGTTAATGGCCTACATGTGCATGTTTGCTTCGTGCTCAGTCTGGTGTCATCGCCAATTACTGGCCTGGAATGCAAATTACAGCCAGTATGTCTTAAATGAGATGGTTTTAATGAGATGGTTTACCTCACATTATCATAGCTGGATGAAATGTCCAGTTATGGATCGCTGTCTCATAAATTTTGCAATATTTAAATATTATTATTGCAGGGTTTCCCCTTAATTGACTGTGGCGCGCTGCCGCAGCATTTTCAAAAATTGTTTTTTTTGTTTTACTTAATAAAAAATTAAAGTAATATAGTTTATTGTAGACCCCAGAAGAAATCACGCAAAGTCTGACACTATTTTTAATAGGAATGTCCGATAATATCGGGCTGCCGATATTATCGGCCAATAAATGCTTTAAAATGTAATTTCGGAAATTATCGGTATCGGTTTCAAAATTATCGGTATCGGTTTCAAAAAGTAAAATGTATTACTTTTTAAAACGCCGCTGTGTACACGGACGTAGGCAGAAGTACAGAGCGCCAATAAACGTTAAAGGCACTGCCTTTGCGTGCCGGCCCAGTCACATAATATCTACGGCTCTTCACTCACACAAGTGAATGCAAGGCATACTTGGTCAACAGCCATACAGGTCACACTGAGGGTGGGTATAAACAACTTTAACACTGTTACAAATATGCGCCACAACGTGAACCCACACCAAACAAGAATGACAAAACATTTCAGGAGAACATCCGCACCGCACCGTAACACAACATAAACACAACAGAAAAAATACCCCGAACCCCTTGCAGCACTAACTCTTCCGGGACGCTACAATATACGGTTCATACTAATTAATAATAACAGATTTGTTTTAAATGTATGTATACATTTTTTGAGCCTTTTAAAAAACAAACAAAAAAACCATATCATCACAGCAAATTATGCCAATTACTTGATGATGTCATGGTGGCCACGCCCATAACCAGGACCCCACTGCCACAGGTATCTTTAGGTGAAACCCTGTATTGATTACTGTATTTTTCAGCTGCTGTTTTCTGCGCTTTTAAACTCTGTGGCTTATAAAAGGGTGCGGCTAATTTATAGATTTTTCTTCGCTAACAACCATAATGTTCTGTATTCAACAAATAGTTATCAACACCGACAGACACTTAAAATATCTGTTATTGTGTGTGCTGTGGCGCTATCTTTTGGACGAGTTTGCTTACAGCAGGTGCTGCGGTTTGGAAATGTACTTGCTGTTTCGTCCCTAGAACTGGAAGTTTTTAACGTTTCGTCTACTATTCGTCTGTTGCGTTTCTGCCTGACAGTGTTCTTTATTTATCAGTCCAAGCAACGTTTACAGGGTTACAAGTAGGGATGATACTCGAAACCGTTTTTCCCGGTTGTTTGATAAGAAAAGAACCGAGTCCTCGGACTCGAATCCCTTTTTGAGAACCGGTACCCGTTATCGAGACCACTATAGTAAAGGAAAAGAGTTGATTCTTTATTCGAATCCCGTCCCGACCAGAAATGCTCCGTGGGACATCACAAGAATTGACGTCACGTAGCTCAGTCATTAGGCGCAGATAGCGAAAGCAGGAAAACAATGGACGGGAAAAAGCGCTCCAAGGTGTAATAAAGTTCAAAACAAAAGCTATAATCCATCGAATAACTTTACTGAGAGATTTTAGCAGGGTAAAACACATGACGAACACTTTTACGACCAACCGGAAACATAGCAACCAGGCTAGCAACGCACCTCCTTTACGGCAGCTGTCGCAACGTTCTTAAAACAACCGCAGCACGTACATATATATACAACATATTTCCATTTTTTAACTTTTGTTTTTCTTTACGTGTAAACAAAACAAAATCACACTGTAGATGTGTCGTCTGTCTATTTATAAATAATGCAGACGAGGCGTGTTGGCTGAGTTCTTGACGTTTACTTTCACAGCGTGGCAACATGCAACACTTTTCGGGGCTACCGCGCATGCTCGTAACGCCCGTTGCATGCTGGGTAGTGTAGTTGTTATATTCTCTAGCTCATAACATTTTTCCCCCTATAAAGAAATAATGTTAACTCAATAAAGTGTATTTCTTTTTTTAGCTTTAACTTTTCATTTTTTAGCATTGTAACCACATTTGCAAAGAACCTTTCTCTTCATAGAATTTTCTTTCAATAAAGAAATAAAGTGCAAAAATGTCAAAGCATCATAACAAACAGTTATGTCAAATAGCAGCAGAAGTGCACTTTTTGGAGAGCTGTATTATTTTCAGTTTTGTGCCCAAGGGACTGATTTTATTTAACACTATATTATTATTTATACACCTATAGTGATCACAGAGACAGGTTGTTTTTGTGTTACTGTATATATTTGTTTCTCTGAAAAATCCCACTTAATATACTTTGGTAACAACAGTCAATATTTATTTATTTTATTTTATTTTTTTAGGTGGGTAACAGTCAATATTTATTTATTTATTAGATTTTATTTTTTCATTATATAATAAAAGTGAGCTTTTTTTAAACCAAATATTGTGGGTTTTTTTCCATATAAAACAACCTATCTGGACTCGATAAGAGAATCGATAAGGAATCGGTTCGATAAGAGGATTCGATAATAGGCTCGAACTCGATAATTCCTTATCAAACATCATCCCTAGTTACAAGTAGGACTGATTTAATCGATGTAATGAATTCATCGATTTTGGCAGCTACGATTAAATGAGGGTAATCGTCTGCGATATTACTATTTAAATACATCGTAAAAAAAGCTCGTAACATCAACCGTGCACCGAGGGACCCCGTATCCATCCACCTCTGGAAGACTCGCCAAAATAACGTAATAACGTTTTATTTGGCCAAAAACATATGTCCTGTTTACAGTATACTGTGAGCAGTACAATGAATGTGTTTCTTTTGTACTTTATTTGCCTTTCGTGCATGATTGTTATATTATTATTATATATTTTACCTGCTCAGTGGCCTTGTGGTTACAGTGTCCGCCCTGAGACTGAAAGGTCGTGAGTTCAAACCCCAGCCGAGTAATACCAAAGACTATAAAAATGGGACCCATTGCTTCCCTGCTTGGCACTCAATCAAGGGTTGTAATTGGAGGTTAAATCACCAAATGATTCCCAAGGGCGGCCAGCGCTGCTGCTCACTGCTCCCCTCACCTCCCAAGGGGTGAACATGGGGATGGGTCAAATGCAGAGGATAATTTCCCCACACCTAGTGTGCGTGTGACTATTGCTGGGACTTTAACTATAACTTTGTAGTTTAACTTTGAAATGAAAGCCAAGTTCACTAACTGTTGAAAATAGAAAGAGCAATAAAATATGTTTTAATTAACAGTTAATAATCGGGTTTAATAGTCGTGATTTCAATATTCATGAAAATAATCATGATTATTTTGGCCATAATCGTGCAGCCCTAGTTACAAGTGTATGTGTTAGTATTATTAACTTATAATGGCATTTTTTGTACTGTTTAAGTTTTGTATATTCACCAAAAAGTCACCGTTGAGTTAAGTCTGTTTGGCTGGTTGGAGAGATAGCTTCCGCGGCTAGTGGGTCCATGACAATAACTTGTTTTGTTTGAGCAGCCGTTTTACTGTCGTGTTACAGTTTGGAAACAATTAAGCTAAGTAAATAAACATGTACAAAATCTTTCGTACTGGTATATATCTGCGGCTTACAGTCCGATGAGGCTAATATAAGTAAACATGTTTATTTATTCAAAAATTTGTTGGATGCTTCTTAAATACCAGACTCTATAGCCCATAAAGTCTGGTGTGTGGCACCTTGAGACAAGGATATGTTAATTGACAGTCTAAAAGTAAGATGCCTTGCTTTACTCGACATTTTCGCGGTTTCATGCATTTATATGTGTAAAATATAAAAATCGCACAGAGAATCGCAGTCGCAATTTTGGAGAGAAAAATCGCAATTAGGTTTTTTCTCAAAATCGTGCAGCTTTATCATATATCACATACAACAACGTAACATTAAGGAGTGAGACAGGACAACACAAATGTTAGCGACATGAGCATAGCTAAGTGAGCTACATGCTTTTTACGTTTGAAAAACAAGATCATGCTATGTTAGTCTACAAAGCAAACTAATCAAACTTCTCCAAAACCTGTAGATGACTGCTTTACTTTAATATGTGTAGTAAAGCCTGGGCAAGGTTTTTGGCCTTTGTGACAGCACAAAACCCCTCTTCTCCTAAACGTGGAGGATATGATAATTATTTTTGCGCCTGACCATGAAAACGTAATTTTTCTACAATAATAGGGAATCTTACGATGCTATTTTGGGTCCTCAGACTATCTTTTGGTGGCTTTTTGAATTGCCTGCAGCCAAACACTGAGATACTGTGACAACAGTTGGCTCTGAAGGACACATCCCCAGTCTTGAACGAAGCCCGGCCCTGTATTGACATCACCACCCAAAAAAAAACAAAAAAACACCGCCCCCGCTTCCTGATTAGCGCCCAGCGGAGAAACACCGCTTCTCTCCAGTCGGCCCACATGCGGAATGAAGGGCTCTGGAAGGCAATACAAAGTCAACATTGTGGCCCGCTAACGTTCCGCTGTGCAGATATTTTTCCCGACAAGCGGCTCGTACAGGAAACGTCCGTGGAAAAGTGTGCGTGTTTGTGTGTTTGTACAGGCGGCAGAGTTGTGTTGGTGCACTGCCGTCTTTCTTTCTTTCAGTGGACGCTTGTGTGTGCGCAAGTGACGTAATATTTGAGCTTAGCCAGACGGACACAAACCATGACATGTGTGTGCATGGGTGCAAATCCTTATATACCTGCGACACATCCACGCGTGTGTGTGTGTGTGTGTGTGTGTGTGTGTGTGTGTGTGTGTGTGTGTGTGTGTGTGTGTGTGTGTGTGTGTGTGTGTGTGTGTGTGTGTGTGTGTGTGTGTGTGTGTGTGTGTGTGTGTGTGTGTGTGTGTGTGTGTGTGTGTGTGTGTGTGTGTGTGTGTGTGTGTGTGTGTGTGTGTGTGTGTATTCTGGCATGACTCTTGTTTGTTTTCCATATTTTTTGGGCAGTCAACAATCAACATGTTGATTTATGCCTTCAACTAGTTCCTTCCATTACGTCTACAATCCCCACCAAAAGTTGCTTCTCTGTAATTTCTTTAGTTACCTGTTGATTTATGCAGTTTGCTGTGTCCGAGCATGAATACACGCTCTGTCTGTCTGAGCTGCGGTGAGTTGGAAGTGTCCTCTGCAGACCATAAGATTTGTCTATTCCTGTTTGAGGAACTCTTTTCTTTCACTCTGCCAAGGACTTTTTTTTTTTTGTTTAGCCAGCGTATGTCCTCTTGTCTCCTCATAAAACAGGACTGCATGAAATTGATTTGTGTTTTGAGCAGGTTGCACAAATGGAATTGGCCAAAACAAGTTTGTGGGTGTCAGCAGTTCTCAGTTCTCTTAAGTTTGTGAAGAAGATTTCCTGGTTTTCATTCAGAAGAAGACAAACTGTGTTTAACTTTTTACATCAAAAGTATTAAGACCTGATAACAAATTGTACAATAGTACCTTTAGTTTTTGTTAGTAATCCATTCCAAAAGGCCAGACATAAACGTAAGCAATTTTTCCCCATAATTATGTAAATCCAATTAATCTTTTCCCAAAAAACACATTTAAGAGAGAAAATATATTGTTTTACATTCTCAAAACAATGTGAAATACATATAAATGATGAATTAAATATAAATGAACATTTAACTTCACTTGAACTTTTATTGAAATCTCTTATTGGCGAATACGGTATTGAGCACTTGGTGAGGACTGGGATGTAACAATTTGGGACAATATGACATTTTCATATCACCGTTGTCATTATAATCACGGTATTGTTCTTCCACACAGATTGCAATCTTTTAACCAAGTTATTTTTTTTGTAGATTTAAATAAAATAGGCAATAATATACTTTCTTGGCAGACGAAACATTAGTGCCATATAATTTTTATCTGAATGTTTGAATGTCTTTATCTTCTTCCGTTTTCATTTGTAAAGGCTTTAGAGTGTTTTATTGATTTCGGCAAAGCAAGATTTATTTCTTGAAATGAAATTAGTTTATTTTGGTCATATATTAAACCATTTTGTGTGATCAATTTAACAGTACAGATTATACATATTAACAATCATACCCATTCACACACAAAAAGAAAAATAATGACTGAAAAAGGAATAGGCTGAAGCCAAGCTCCATTATATCTCTCTGACCTGATCCATGTCGCCACGCCCTCACATTCCCTATGATCCTCTTCATCCATCCATCTCACTGTCCCTTTATTTAAACTGTCCACCATGGGTGCCCAAGCTTTCAGCCGCTCTGCCCCACATCTTTGGAACTCTTTACCACCAGACCTTCGCAACTTAGATTCAATATACCTCTTCAAATCAAGACTCAAAACACACCTATTCCTGACTGCTTATTAATTGTAATCATCTTTTCTTTTCTCTTTGTTGTTGTTGTTGTTGTTTTTTTTATCCAATTTGACTTTATTGTTGTGATTTTGTACGGTGTCCTTCAGTGCCCAGAAAGGCGCCTTTATAAATAAAATGTATTATTATATTATTATTATTAAGGCTTATATTTGCCTATCTTATACATTCACTGAAAATTAGATTTCCTGGAACATCATCGTTCAAAAAATCAATTGGATGAAAGTAATCGTTGCTATATTTTATAATTGTCCATTATTTCACCTTTCAAGGCTTTCTTAAACCTTAACAAAGAACTACATGTCTTCAACTCATGAGCTTGTTCCACCATTTAACTCCTAAAACTGAAATACATTTGTATATTATATTCATTCTTACTTTACCTATTTCAAAAATCAATATGCCCTTTAAATTATAGTTTTCTCCTCTTAATTTAAATAACCTAAGAATACAAGCTGTAAGGCTGTTGTTCTTTACTCGAAACACAATTTCCATTGTTTTTAAAAACACAATATCTGAAAATTTTAATACATTAGAACTTATAAATAATGGATTGGTAGGTTCATAGTAGCACGCTTTGTGTATTATTCTAATTATCCTTTTTTGAAGTTTAATTATAGGGTCTGTTTGTTTGATAAACATTTCCCCAAACTTCAACACAATAGTTAGATATGGAAAAATAAAAGAATAATATAACCTATGCAGACATTTCTTATTCAGCATGTGTCTTACTTTATAAAGAATAGCAATGGATTTGGATATTTTCCCTTTATATATGTTCAATCTGTGGTTTCCAACATAATTTATGATCAATTATTAAGATTAAAGATTAAAGTACCAATGATTGTCACACACACACTAGATGTGGTGAAATTTGTCCTCTGCACTTGACCCATCCCCTTGGGGAGCAGTGGGCAGCAGCGGCGACGCGCCCGGGAATCATTTTGGTGATTTAACCCCCAACTCCAACCCGTGTTGCTGAGTGCCAAGCAGGGAGGTTATGGGTCCCATTTTTATAGTCTTTGGTTTGACTCGGTTCCCAAGAACTTAGTTTCATGTACTCTATCAATTTCCACTTGAATTAATTTTAATTTTGCGTCACAATTTGTCCTTGCACCACTAAACACCATAAATGTAGTTTTCTTATCATTTAATGATAACTTATTACTATCAAACCATTTTTTTTAGCTGAAGCAACTCAACCTCTATTATCCTCAACACTTCCTTCAAGTCTTCTTAACGGGCGTCATTGTGTCTTGTATTCATGTTTGCATTTTTGTTAGCTAAAATCTGGTGAGAATTTTCAACAAAAAACGATATCTACGAAAAATGCGGCGTACAAAAACGCTGTATCACTGTGTACTGTATGTGCATACACTAGGGATGTAACAATCCATCCATCCATCCATTTTCTACCGCTTATTCCCTTCGGGGTCACGGGGGGCGCTGGAGCCTATCTCAGCTACAATCGTAACAATATGACATTTTAATAAGACTGTTATTGTTAGAGATGTCCGATAATATCGGCCTGCCGATATTATCGGCCGATAAATGCTTTTAAATGTAATATCGGAAATTATCAGTATCGGTTTCAAAAAGTAAATTTTTTAATTTATTTATTTAAATTTTAATTTTTTAAATACAACTTTATTTATAAATTTCAACATTTACAAAAAGTTGAGAAATAATAATCAGAGTAAGTACAAAAGTATAATTAATTACGTTTTAAAACGCCGCTGTACGGAGCGGTACACGGACGTAGGGAGAAGTACAGAGCAGTCAGCAGCCCCTCCCCTCTCCCCTCTCCCACACACAACAAAGGAGTTGCAGCACGACTGCAGCATGAGAGGTTTACTGGCGACGCTTGATGACCTCATCAAACCGCCGCAAGCGCAGCATAACAACAACAAGAATGTGTTGTTGCCGGTGCTGTAGCCATGGCTAACAAGCAAGCTCACTCGGTGACTGACTAACGACACCATGTCTATGGTTTGGGATTATTTTAAAGTGTCTCTGACGGATAAAAAACTGGCAATTTGCAATGACTGCAAAAAGTTGGTTATGTGAGGAGGAATCAAGACGTCTTCCTTTAATACGAGCAATTTGATCTCCCTCCTATTCAAGAATCATAAGGAGATACACGATGAATACAAGCGGAAGATGGATGAAAAGCAAACACAGAAAAAAAGTAGTACCACACAGTTGTCGCTTAAAGACTCCGCCGAGAAAAAACAAAAATACAACAAAACCCACCCCAAGGCGAAAGCCCACATTGTGATCAGGGACAACGCACGCGGTATTTCAAAAACTACGGTGGAGTTTGGTGTGGCTAGTCTGCCCTGCATGGCGCACACTTTGCAGCTTGCAGTGAACGGAGTTGCCCTGTCTCAACGCAGCATTTCAGAAGCTCTGGCTGACTGCTAGGCCACTTCAAGCACTCACCACTAGCTTGCAGCACATGTGTGTTACTCATACAAATACGTTAGAGCAGGGCAGATTGAGCCCAGTATATAATTTCCTGTTATACAGTATACCAGGCAGTCTTGCACTAAATGAAGACTATGTTATTGTTTACTTTATTACTCTAGTATACTCTGGACTGAAGCTGTGTTCCTTCATTGTTTTTGTAGCTGTTGTTTTGAGGCATGTTTAAAAAAATGATGCACTTTGTGAAAGTCAAAGTATAGTATATCCCATAGTTGTAGTGGGTATCAGGATTATCTCAGGGATAGCATGTCCCAAATTCCAAGCTGCTGTTTTGAGGCATGTTAAAAAAAAAAAAAAGCACTTAGTGACTTCAATAATAAATATGGCAGTGCCATGTTGGCACTTTTTTCCATAACTTGAGTTGATTTATTTTGGAAAACCTTGTTACATTGTTTAATGCATCCAGCAGGGCATCACAACAGAATTAGGCATAATAATGTGTTAATTCCACGACTGTATATATCTGTATCGGTTGATATCGGAATCGGTAATTAAGAGTTGGACAATATTGGAATATCGGATATCGGCAAAAAAGCCATTATCGGACATCTCTAGTTATTGTTATTGAAAATTATCACGGTTATCTTTCTAAACACAGTACTGTTAAATATGCTCAAAAAGTATTTATAAACACACTGAAATATTTTAATCAAGTTTTATAAAAAAACAAAAACAATTGATAAACATTCAATTTACTTTTTTTTTCCAGAATAAACATTAAGTATTGTTCTGGCTTCTTATTTTTATTTCAGTGTTTAAATATGTCTATCTTCCCTCATGATTTGTAAAGGTTTTAGAGTAGGACTGCACAATTATGGCCAACATCCATCCAGCCATCCATTTTCTACCGCTTATTCCCTTCGGGGTCGCGGGGGGCGCTGGAGCCTATCTCAACTACAATCGGGCGGAAGGCGGGGTACACCCTGGACAAGTCGCCACCTCATCGCAGGGCCATATGGCCAACATAATAATCACAATTATTTTCATCAATATTGAAGTCAGGATTGTTTACTGTTGATTAAAGCATATTTTATTGCACTGACTATTTTAAACAAACAGTATGTGAACTTGGCTTTCATTTCAAAATGAAACTATACAAATATTTTTGTACAAAAGACAAAAGGCTAACAAAAATAAATATGCCATTGCAGAGTGCGATCAAAAAGTGCAAACAAGTGAAAAAATAAGATTACGCAAGAAAGGCAAATACAAAGGAACACATTCATTGTACTGCTCACAGTATAAATATGACATATGTTCTTGGCCAAATAAAACTTTATTACGTCCGTTATTTTGGCGTATCTTTGAGAGGTGGATGGATATCGAGTGCCCCGGTGCATTGTTGATGTTACTTACGGTCGTCTGTATTTTGGGCACCCCCGTTACTGTTCGTTGGGGCATTGCGCCGGTGGCGGGCGGCACGCTCTGTTAGCAACCAGCTTTACAGCGTCTGCAAACAATGGCGGTTGAGAAAAGAAGGGAGGTGTTGGTAGTTCTTAACATGTCTCTGCAACTCAATAATATGTTTAAATATAGTATATTTAAACAAATTACTGGCGACCCGCCATGAAAGAATTACGTCCGCCACAAATAGATTTTTTTATTTTTTATTTTTTTTATTTTTTATTTTAAATTTTTATTTTTAAATTTTTTATTTTTTTATTTTTTATTTGTCCTGTCCAGCTTCTCAGGCAAATCATATAGTTGATGTAGATGCCCATATAGGCTTTTCAGATTTACTTTACAAAAGAGAAGTGTAAGATACTTCTCTTGTTGCCTTATTTGTATTTGACCACTACTGTTTTCTGTTTATTTGTTACTGACTGTGGCAGGACACCTCTGCCTCTGTTTCACTTTATGTTGCTAGTAAATAATATGGTTGTAGTAGTAGGCTAAAGTTAAATTATTTAGTATGCACTAATTAAAGGGGCGGAGCTTTAAGAGACATTTTAGCTTTTATATTTTATAAGATATATTTTTTGTAAGAATCACAATTAATAAATATATTTCAGTGAATAACTTATTGTTCAAATCTGTATATAAATATGTACATAAAGTGTTGTAATTATATTGTAAAATGGATGGATGGATAGATGGATGGACGTTTAAAACAAAACTGTTATTATTAATTAGTAAGTATACATTTTTTGAGCCTTTTTAGAGAAAATCATATCATTGTAGTAAATTATGCAAATTACTCGATGATGTCATGGTGACCACGCCCATAGCCACGCCCCCACCGCCACAGGTATCTTGGCAGTTTATGGGAAACACTGTATACACACTAACACAGTTTTGCCGTGCAACTCTTTGTGGCGTTTGTTGTTGGTTCATCCGAGTGAGAGCATTACCAGGTTTCAGGAAACAAGCGGGGGTGCCTAGAAAACTGCAAAGCTTGCAGTCATGCTCCGGAGGCTTAAATGCGTGCCTGTTGGTACCTTGTGGGTAATTCTGCAGGAGGGGCGGTCACGATTTAATAATGCATTTATTTTTCCTAATATTTTCGGGAGCTACTGGCTGATCTACCTTCAACCTCTTTTATCACTCACTCTTACTCACTTGATCATGATTAAAATTAATTAATTGTGCAGCCCTATTATAGAGTGTTTCTTACTGGTTAAGGCAAAACCGGTTTCGTTTCTTAATGAGGGAAGAGTCTGTGTCTTGTATTCATGCTAGCACTTAAGCTAGCTAGTGATTAGTGCACTAGCTGTTGCTCCAGTAAATGAGCTCTGAGTTAAAAAAAAATACTGTAATCAATCGTAGTTTTATGATATTTACAATTTTAAACGGTAATTCTAATCAAATTTTACTACAGTTTATGATTATAACGGTAATCGTTATATCCCTACTGCTAGTACTCATGACATTCATGGTGTATTAGAGTCTGACTGAGTCTAGAGATTACTTGTCCGGGCACTTGATTCCGTGGGCAAACTGACTAGTTTGTTATGCGCAGTGTTTGGCCGTACAATAACCGAGGCACTGTTTGAAAACTAGGACACAATTTGTAAGGAGAATGTTCAGCAAAAACTGAATCCTTCATAACATGTGGTGTACAAAAACTGAGGCAGCATTGTGTTGCATCAAATAAATCTGCAGATAATAATCTACAGATAGTAATGCAGTTTTTAAAAAAAAGATGGCTTTCTATACCTCTGCCAGGAGGTTATGTGATTGCCATAGTTTGTCTGTCAGTTAGTTAGTCAGTCAGTTAGTTACCTAGCAACCTAATTCAAAAAATGATGGGCAGATTTTGATGACACATTTTCGGAAAAGGCAGAACAAGCAATTCGATTTTCAGGTTGATCCGGATCACAGGATTGAGAATTTTTTAAAAGAATTCTTTACTATTTGGTGGATAGTGCTTTTGTAGTCATGGTTTTCCTCATTAAAGACCAACCTGAGTAGTAATTATCTCTTTTAGACGGACCACCTAACTCAATGAGACGTTCCGAGTGATTGGAACATGTTGGGAGGAAATCTGAAATTGACTGAGACTCTTTAAACACACCTACACAATACACGCCTATGCTCCTGGACCAAGAAGGCTAATGTACGAAGAAAACAAAAAACAATATATGACTTAACCCAAGGCGATCAGTCTCCCAAAAAATATTTCATTATTTCATTGAATTTAAACATTAATTGCTACTGCACCTTTTGCACATATGATTGTCTTCCATTCTGTAATTCAAGATTTCCCTTAGATTGCCAAAATACTTGTGGGGGCGTGGTTAGGGGTGTGATGGAGGCGTAGTTACCGTGACGTCATGATTTTCATCATATAATTTGCATAATTTTCTATTAGGGGTATATGAAAAGAAATGTCCAATATTGTTTTTGGCTTATATGAATCAGCATTATGTTGTAAATGGATAATTTCTGATTAGGGATCTAAGATTTTATCGCTACAATACCCTTATCGATATTTCTTATCGATACCAATATTTATCGGTACGCTTTTTGGTGCTATATGTAATTTGTGGAAATTAAGTTGTGAAAAAATGCATTTTAATTAGCATTTATATTAGCACAAATTAAACCATAACCATAATACCTCCAACATGATGTACTGTAACATCTCAGAGCAGGGAAGTCTTTGTGTGCAGTGTAAAGTAAAATGCAGTCATGTCATCTTCTAAAGCCCACACAGATCCATCACTGTGTTTTGTATTCGTTACAATTACACTCAGCTGGAAATAATATTTATATCTGGCATGCATGTGCAGAGCACATACCTTTTACATGATATATCACATCAAATACAGGCTGTACGCTTAGCTTTTTCACTAGTAGCACCGGTGCGACTAAATAAAACAAATTAGTAGCGCAGAATTTTTTTGTAGCACAGAAAACATTTAGGAGCAATATGAAATGTCTTAAATATCACAATTTCATTATTAACACTCAAACAAGGTACACATATTTCCTGAGTTTACAATATGAATTTTAACAAAAGGAAACAAGATTTTGTGACGATAAAAAATATTGATGTAATCATAGTAGTACTTGATATCATTACAGTGGATGTCAGGTGCAGATCCACCCATGGCATTTATTTACATTCAGGAACTACGGTGTGTAGTGAAGCACGTTTAGCTATTCCTCGTCCTGCACGGATGATACTTGTAAGAAACTCACTTTATTCGTCGCCATGGAGACAAGGATTAGTGATTTAGAAGTAGCTAAAAACACTGCAGACTGTGGATGGATGTTAGCTACTAGCTAGCTAGCCATGTCTTAAAGCACCTTTTCCTGAGGGCGTTTCAGTGTTATAGTTTCACCTTTATCTTTAGTTTTTAGACCAAAATGCGTCCGTTCTCCCTTTTCTGTCTACACACTGTGTCTGCTTATAAGTACTCCGTGATTGTGCGCTGCTGAACATGCTCCTCTGCACGTAAAACCAGCAATGTCATGAGGTGACGACGCGCTGTCATGCCTGTAAAAAAACAAAAGAAAATGGGGAACCGCTACTTTTCAAACAGATTATAGTACCATTTTTGGTTCATTAGTAGCGCAATACTATACTAGTATTGGTATACCGTACAACCCTAGTGTGTATTGTATTAATAAAGTGAGCAAATGCAATGCTCGATCGTCATTTGCGGCGCAATGGAGTGATGTCAGACGACAACCAGAGACTTGTCAGTCACAGCGGATGCTATCTTGCTTTAAAGCAACTTTATGGAATATTTAATATAATATATATATTTATACATATATTTAATATATATAATATATTTAATATATAATTACCGTATTTTTCGGACTAAAAGGCGCACTTAAAACCCCTAATTTTCTCAAAAATTGACAATGGGCCTTATAACCCGGTGCGCCTAATGTACTGAATAATTTTGGTTGTGCTCACTGACCTCAAAGCTATTTTATTTGGTACATGGTGTAACAAGTGTGACCAGTAGATGGCAGTCACACATAAGAGATTCGTGTAGACTGCAAGACGACGCCAGTAAACTGGCTGATGAGTATTTGCAATCTGCATTAGTCCTGAAAATTTGCGCGCGTACGCCTTTTGTAGTTTGTGCCGACGCAACAACAGAATCAACAACTAACTAGCTCGATAAAAAGCAGACATTTGGCCATGAAAATATAGAGAATCTTGAAGGAAACACCGTAGAAGTCAATTTTCCAAGATAAACCCTGCACATTATTATTTACATAACTTCATTAAACTAGTGTAGTTGTTTGTACTACATTTTATTGTATGGTTTTATACAATATTTATTTTCTAAAAGTTTTAAGAAAAAATGTTGCATGTTAAAATGGTGGTGTTTTGGGTAGGCCAAGCACTACATTACATTGATTTGAATTTATTTCAATGGGCAACGTTGATTTGAGTGTTTTGAGTGAAAAGCTCTTAAGTTGCGGTACTACTGTACTACTTTTATATGAACACAGGTGTACCTATTGTTATGGCCTGCAAATGCCAGACATGTTGACAGACAAACACACTTATTTTGTGTTGTGAGTTTTGCGCAACAATTGTGTTTAAATGTGACATGAGTGTGGAGACACCAATAGGCTTTTACCACATACATCCAACTTTTGTTTGAACTTACAAAAAAAAAACAGGGCTCCAGCCATTTGAGACGGCATGTATGTCATTACCTGAAAACCGATACGGGGCGTAAGAAAAAAAGAAAGATCGCTGTGCGAGATAGACCGTGTGCCATTACAGAAATTCTGAGTCATTCTGAGACCTTCCCATCCCAAAGCGGCGCTTTGAACGACGTCGCCTCTAAATGACACCGCTCGGTTCATTGTGTTATCAGCGAGAAGGTTGTGTTTTGTGTCGCACACGGGCCACACGCTTCCGGTTAATGCGAACATTCGCTGTGAAAGACGAGTAGCGCTCACGACAGAAATAAGAGGGAAAAAAAACGCTTTCAAAGTCGAAATATTTCCCCCCACGGAGCCCTGACTTGGTCTCCCGGCTCCTCATTCATTTAGTCAATCATAGCCTCTGTTTTTCTCCTTTTCTCTTTTTTTCCTCCAGTCCTCCTTCACCGTGACTTATCTCCATCGTTTCCACTTTCCAACCTCTTTTTTTTAAATTTAAATGGCTTTCCATTGCCGTCTTTCCCATCAATCCGTCATTGAGCTCTCGACAAGCTTCGCATGATTCCTGCCTCTTTTTCCAATGTGTTTTTGTACACACACACACACACACACACACACACACACACACACACACACACACACACACACACACACACACACACACACACACACACACACACACACACACACACACACACACACACACACACACACACACACACACACACACAGATGTCTTCCCACCACACTACAGCTACCGCCTCCCTGTGTGTGGTCCGGTCCGACTATAGGCCGTTACATTGTCCCAGACATCTCGGCCCTGGGACGATCGATGTTGGAGAGAGTTTAACTTAAAAAAAAAAAAAAAAAGAGGGGAAGGGGGTGGTTGTGTGTGTGTATTTGTTTTTCTGTTTCCAATTTGGGTCCAGCCTAAAGAACGCCATACTCCGCTCTGTCTCAAACGCACCATTCATGACGGCCTGACGCACATGATTACATGCGCACTCGTAGCCTCCCACAAAAAACCAACATGCATGGGGAAAATAATTAGGACACCCCATTGGGGTCTCCATGACATTTGAGCCTTTGAGCCCCCCTTTGTAGGTTGTGGTGAAAATTGCTTTGCAATACATGCTAGCATACATGCAAGGCAGCTAACCCCCGTTTTATCATGACACAAATGCTCAGTGACTTCTGGACAATTATTTGCTCAGTAAGTAAGGGTGTAACGGTACACAAAAATCTCGGTTCGGTACCTACCTCGGTTTAGAGGTCACGGTTCGGTTCATTTTCGGCACAGTAAGAAAACAACAAAATATACATTTTCTGGTTATTTATTTACCAAATTTGTAAACAATGGCTTTATCCTTTTAACATTGGGAACACTATAATAATTCTGCCCAAAAATAGAAATAGCTTTGTGTGTGATGGATGTGAGCCAGTGTGTGTGATGGCTGATCAGTGCAACAGCAGGCAGTCATGAATGCTAAGATAATAACATACATATACACACAGGGTCGATTGCCAGGGTTAATGTGGTCAACATATATAAAATAAAAACTAAATAAAACTAAATAAGATAAGGCTCAGAATGGGTTTCTTAACAAAACATTTCTACATATAAAGTGCAACATTAAACTGCTTCAAGTTGTTGCTCAGATTAAATAAAATGACAAAACTTTTCTTCTACATATCAAAAATGCAACATTAAACAGTTTCAAGTCAACTCAGCCTCAGATTAACTTTTCTCCCCCCCCCCAGTCTTTAACCCTGGTGACTTTCACTCAATCTTCCATGTTTTTTGCCAGAAAAATCATTTTATCCACATTGTCTGCAGAAAGAGCAGACCTGCTTGCAGTTACAATGTCTCCAGCTGTGGAAAATACCCTTTGGCTGGGCACGGAGGGACGGTATAGCTCGGTTGGTAGAGCGGCCGTGCCATCAACTTGAGGGTTGCAGGTTCGATCCCCGCTTCCGCCATCCTGGTCACTGCCGTTGTGTCCTTGGGCAAGACACTTTACCCACCTGCTCCCAGTGCCACCCACACTGGTTTAAATGTAACTTAGATATGGGGTTTCACAATGTAAAGCGCTTTGAGTCACTTGAGAAAAAGCGCTATATAAATATAATTCACTTCACTTCACTTCACAGAGGTAGCAGGTATGGCGAGGTAGTGCCTGGCTAACTTGGCAGTAAGAGGATATATGGGCTCATTGTTCTTCCACAATAGAAGTGGGTCAAAATCTAGTTTTATATGCAATATGGTCTTAAATCTGCTGCTATGAAAACACCATCAGCATTTGTTATTGCTCTAGCCCTGTCTGACTCGCCGAGGAGAGGGTGCTTGAATGCGGTGGGGAGCTGTGTTTGCACCACGCTCCTCTTTCTCTTTGTTGAAGCTATGTTCAGTTGGGGGGGGGTGCAGCTTCAAATGGGTTAGCATGTTTGACGTGTTGCCAGAAGCATACACTACTGCTGCTGAACAATGTCGGCAAACCGCTTTCGCTTTGTCCACCTCTCGTGCTCCATTGTTGTATTGCATCGCAAAGCCGAAGTGTTCCCAAACGGGAGATCTTAACGAGGCAGGAGGGTCTTCCAGCTCTGGCTTTTGCATGTTGTCGTAGCCCGGTCGTTGCTAGCATGCCGTGTGTTGTGCCTCGGTGTGCATTGTTTACACAACGTGCGGTACGCTACTTATGTCCGTCCGTGCGGTGCGCTACTTAATATGTCCGTGTGGAAACTTGTTCGGTGCACCTCCGTTCCGAACCGAACCCCCCGTACCGAAACGGTTCAATACAAATACACGTACCGTTACACCCTTATCAGTAAGTCAGTCCCTCCAGGATGTTGCAGGCTTTTTTTGTGATTGTTTTTCAGAAAGTTGTGGCAATAGTTGCAATGTTTCGAGTCTTACTTTTTTTTCCTCAATAATATTGAAATTAACTTGTGATTTTCTCAATTTGCTATCAATGTTTTAAGTGTTCCTCAACCTAAAAAAAGCTCATGATTGCAACAAAAAAAATGCTGTATTAGACTTAGACTTAGACTTAGACTTAGACTTCCTTTTTATTGTCATTCAAATTTGAACTTTACAGCACAGATAAGAACGACATTTCGTTACATAAGCTCATGGTAGTGCAGGATAAAAAAAAAAGCAATAAGTTGCATATATAAATAAATAAATAAATATATATAAATATATATATAAAATAAATAAATATATATAAATAAATATATAAAAATAAATAAATAGATTACTGTACAGATAAATATTGATGTTTTACTTGTTTTATATGGCACATACTTAAAAGTAGACACTAAATGGCGGTAAAAGTACATACTCAGAGCTCATTGTTGAATTACTGTACTTTTTTTAATTACTTATAACGGTAATAAACACATTATAATTGTAGAAAGAAACCACTACAACTTGTGGGTAGGGATGGGAACCTTTTGATATGCGAATCGATTCGGTACCAATTCCCAATAACTGGGAATCGAAACCGGTACTAATTTTCAGCACTTTTTGTGTTTTTTTTTAAATTTAACACTGAGCTGTGCCATCCAGTTGTTGTTTTTTCTTCCACTTCTGTGTTTCATTTGCAAATACTGTACTCTACTTATTTGTATAGTAAACTTTGCATGTAGTTGCTTTCCAAGGCGTTAGATCACAGTAGTGTATTGACAATGGCGTGTTGACTTTGCCAGGAAGTAGTCTTTGCCATTAAGTTAAATGTGCCAGGCTTTTCTTTTTGTTGAGACTAAAAATACTTTATACTGTATTGTGCTTTTCACACACCAGCTGTTTGATTTTAATGGGTAGCTTTTGTTGTAATTCTGATTATCATATGTGGAGGTGTTTATGCTTCGTGGTACAAGCTTTATATAGTGGTACGTCAAATAAGTCTGTGGATATGTACTGTAAATGGAGTATCATTGTTGTTTGTGCACTCTGTATAATGTTACAGTGGCCAAATATATTAAATGTATTAAATACAACCTCTACCTTGTTTTAATGAATATTTACACCTACTATGCTACTGTATTTTAATGTTGGTCATTCTAGTGGTACTTTAAGAGCCAAGTGTTTTCTCAGGTGGTACTTGGTGAAAAAAGTGTGACAACCACTGACTTAGAGGCAGTCCACTCTGAGTGCTGATCTACTTGTTTCCTCACCAAGTGTTTGACCAGCTGGATGTGACTACATGTGCAACAAAGTTGTCGAAATTTAGCACTGCTTGGTTTTAGGTCTATTTGTACCCCTTAAAAGTTAAAGTACCAATGATTGTCACACACACACTAGGTGTGGCAAAATTATTCTCTGCATTTGACCCATCACCCTTGATCACCCCCTGGGAGGTGAGGGGAGCAGTGGGCAGCAGCGGTGGCCGCGCCCGGGAATCATTTTTGGTGATTAAACCCCCAATTCCAACCCTTGATGCTGAGTGCCAAGCAGGGTTAGTACCTATACAAGTATGACATTATATTTGTGTCTTAATGTTGAGGGCACAAAGGCAGATTTTGAGGACAAATATGTTTTGCCAGCACAGACATTACATTTTGAAAATAAATTAAATTCAAGTGATAAATAAAAATGTTTTAGCTAATGTAAAAATATGTTGTGCACAATAAAGTAGTTTGCCTGTTTGCAATTAGTTAAAGTTAAGTTAAAGTACCACTGATAGTCACACACACACTGGGTGTGGTGAAATTACCCTCTGCATTTGACCCTTGTTCCACCCCCTGGGAGGTGAGGGGAGCAGTGAGCAGCAACGGTGGCCGCGTTCTGGAATCATTTTGGTGATTTAAGGCCCCCTTGATCCATGTAAACACTCAATAATTACTGCTGTCTACAGTCAGACCGATGTGCCAGCTCTCTCAGCCTCACACCTCTGCGCATTCATCTTATTTTTCTTAGATTCTGTTGTGCTCTTGTGCAAGACCAGAAACACAAAAAGGCAACCAATCAGAGAATTGGACAAATGTACACTCTGATTGGCTGCTTGTTCTCCAATGCGATCTCTTGTTACGTTATCCCGGAAGCATTAGTTCACGCCTGATGGACTCAATTCCATCCATCCATCCATTTTCTACCGCTTGTCCCTTTTGGGGTCGCGGGGGGTGCTCAATTGTCGTTTCCCAATTCGGCGGCAGCAGCATCCTTCCAAGGACCCAGCCCATGCGGCCCATGGAGTGTGGGTCTTGGAAAGAGTCCTCCAGTCGCAGCTGGAGAGATGTTCAATGGGACGGTCCGGCCTTCGCAACACATACTGGTTTTGTCACTTGTTCACATCATCCGGCTTGCGATAAGGTCCAGAAAGACGAGAAGAAAAGAGAAAGAAACCTAACAAAATATTAAATTATGAAGCAAAAATTGGTTTAGATTTATTGTGTGTATGCGTGTATAGAGAAATATTTTATTTTTAAACATAGTGAACTACTTTATACTGTAACTAACCAAAATTGGAAAGCACTGTGGTCAACTTTATATTTTAAAATCTGCTTTAAATATGCAGGAAAAATTCAACAATAACATTTTTTTAGGATATTTACATGTTTTGTATTTCATTTTGTATGTATTATTTATGCATTAATTACTTTTTATTAACTGGGTCAAGGGACCGTGATTCTCTTTTATAAAGCAAAAATAGTTTATGGAGAAATATTGTATGATGATTGCTATATTAGATAGTTTTTAGGAAAAAAAAAAAGTAATACAACAATCAGCTTCGCAAACTGACTTGATGAGGTAGTTGGACATACAGTATGTGTACCCTCAGAATGGAGACAATTCAGATGATATTCCAAACAGACAAGTCTTTATGGTCTTTCTTTTTGGAATCCATACAGTAACATCATGCAGTACTACTCAGATATTATTTTAAACATGTTTTAAAATATTTGGGAAATGTTTTATGTAAAAGCCCAGACTATTCTTTTTAAAATTATTCTAAATAATCCCTTGGCTCTACAATATACTAGTTGATTTTTTAAAATCCTGTTATAAATGTTTCTACTTTTACCTGTACTTGTAAATATTACGTGGAATTTCATTTGTAATAACTGAATATATTCACCTATTTTAAAATAGTTGCAATTAAGGCAATACATAAATCACAACAGTAGTCGTTGCAGCACGTTATTTATACAGTTAAAAAAATGCTTTCAGATGATCAGCCAAACCTGCTTGAGCTGAAGGAGAAATTTCAAGTCAGTCCGACTTATGGGGTTTGTTACCAGTCAGAAAAAGAATGGCACCAGGCAACCCAGTATGGATGTGTGTGTATTGCAATCGACACTTATGACTGTGCAGCTGTGCTTAATGAAGTGATGGTGAAGTCTAGTGATTATTGGCAAACAAGAGAGAACAAAGCACTTCTTATTAGTTTTACTAACAGCCACTGACTGGAATTAGAAGAGGATTAAGTTTATAATTCCTCAAAATTGCTCATCGACTGACGCTTGTTTCCCTCCTGACGTGATGATAAATGTGTAAAACAGGCCATGCTGATGCGCTCTTGTTGCCAACCCAATAGTAAGGCAAGGCAATTGATGGAGCACAATTAGACAAGTAAATTGTCAGCTAAATAATGTTACCTTACTTTAGCGAGTTTGTGGTTGGAATGTTGCCGCGTTGTGTGGAAACGAAGCGTCCTCGTCCAGCTGTGGAGTTTGGTCATGAGGGAGTTTCTAGACGTCTGGGAGTGTGTTAAATACTTGTGCTCACTTTGATATTGGTCTTGGTAAAATATGGACAAAGTGCCCTGACCGCCTCCACTAAAGTTGTCTCTTGCTTTGGTCCACAGGTGTGTTAAAGTGGACAAGTGGGACTCTGGATTCAGGACCTGCTTTTAAAACCTCTCCCAGGGATCTGCACGACGTAAGACCCCAGTGGATGCTATGTGGACTTTAAGACCCTCCTGATAAAGTTAAAGAAGCCGAAGGGTTGGCCGCGATGGACCTGCGTGGACTCCGACAGCGGTCCTGCTAAAAAAAAAGGAGCGGATGGATTAGTGCAAGCTCCACTCCCGCTCGATTTCTGCTTCCCATTAGCGGAGCGGCCTACAACTGCCGGACGGACCTCCGGGGCCCAACTGAGCCGCTTCAACAGAACTGATGCCCAGGCCCGGAATCTGGTATAATGTTTTCATAACCTGATGAACATTAGAGGTAAGTTGTTTGTATTTATATTTATACATTCACTCTTACACAGTGATGAATATGTGTGAGGAATAATCCGTGTGTTTAATAAATGTTTTAAAGCAATATTTATCTCCAATCACTCAATTCCTACACATGCTTTAATGGTGAAGTTGTTAGTCTGCATAAATAGATATAAATCTCAAATTAGTCATTATTCATGTTTATTCTGTCCTGTTATTTATCATCACAGTAATAAATGATCAAACCTCTTTTCAAAACATTGGAGTAATTCGAAACATATTATTTTGTTTTTGAACAATTATAATATACTATTACTAATTATAATGTGTTATGGGTATAATTAAGATTTTTACATTTTAAAAAAAAATCAATAAATTATATTTTTTAAAAAAAATGAAAATTAACTTTAACCTGCTGGGAGTCAAATCTCTTTTATAAACATACATTCATTTTGCAGTACGTTTAATTATAACGGTTTATCTTTGAAAAAGTATATGATAATACGGCTGCAGCTATCGATTATTTCAGTAATCGAGTAATTTATCGATTAGTTTGATTTATTGGATAAAACGTATTTTATGGCCTTAATGCATATTTTGGGGAACAAACATTTAAATAAACAGCAATTGTCTGCTTACTACAACATGTATCCTTTTTTCTAATAATTTGCCATCATCAACATTAAAATTGTACTTTTGAAAAAAAAATTCTTGACTGTCATGTGCGTTCCATTGCAGTGGCCGTGCAGAAAAAAAGTATATCCACGTATTTAAAGTTCCGACTCTAAAGTCCAGACTTGATAGTTTTTAGCTTTATCCAATAAACAATTAATCAAAGCAACATCATATGAATAAAAGCTTTTTTCTAATCTAATTACTCAATTTATTTGATTCATTGTTGCTGCCCTAACTGATATTAATAATTATTTCATGGGCAGTTTAAATGTGTATACTCTTAATTAAGAAATAAAAAAAATCACTGCATGTGTCAAAATGCTACAAGATAATTTTTTTATGTAATCAACAATTTGAAAACAAATATTTAAATGTAAAAATATTTTTTTACCATTTAAGTAATTATAGGTAGTTATTATAGTTTAGTAAAGTGTAATAATAAAATGTTCAGAGTATCCACTTATCATCGCGTGGAGCAAAGAGGAATTTGTAGTTTAAAAATATCTATGCAGTATCTTGAGTAAGCTTGACCAAGGTCTCAAATGACAAATTATGTGACTTTTCATGTTTGTCTAAAAGATTAGGCCAAGCATTTTAAGCACATGAGTGTGGGCAAGAGTGTGTGTTTGCGTGTTTTGTATATGTTTTTCATTATGCGGTAGCGGTGGCTTTTGCTCGGTGATGTTGTTCAGTGAGGGCGGGTTGCTTTTTAACCGCTCAATGCTTTTAGCTGTGGTTGGTGTACGCGCGTGCGGACGCTTGTGTGCGGCCCCTTCGTGCATGTTTGGATGCCTTTTCTTGAATGTACGTATGTGCGTGCTCGCGTGTGCGTGGCCTGTGTTATGGTGGCGCCACATGGCTTTGATGTTGCCAGTCAGATTTGGAACATGTTTTTTTGCTGTTCTAGAAAACGAAGGAATGTTGAGTGGAAATGATTGAGTCGAAAAGTAAGTAGGTGTGTCAGTCAAAACACACACACACTTTTGTGACGTAACAGCCCAGTAAAGCGCAAACCCCGTTGCTACATTGCTGTTCTTTCTTGCCTTACTTACCCACAAATAGAAGTTACCTGTTGACCCACTTTCGCACAAACCCTACAAAGCACCACTATTACCCTGCAGTGCAAAAGCACACAACTATCAAACCCACACACAATGCGCTGTATGTGTTTATTCTTGGTGGAACAATGCATCATTCTCCTGGAAGGCCATTAACCCGCACTGCACTCACCTCCACGCTCAATCTCGCAGCAAAGCTTATATTTCTTTCTCATATCTTTATCCCGCAAACAAGCATTATTCTCTACGCTTCATTGCGCAGACAAAGTTGTCGGTTGGACGTCAATTAATGACTCAATTTGTTAGATGGCTAATGAGCGACTTGTTTAAAGGACGCCGAATAAATCAGGCGTTATGGGGACAGATGTGCTTTGAGGTGTGTGTGGGATCTATTTAAGGCTGGGTGATATGGCCTTTTATTAATATCGCAATATTTTTAGGCCATGTCACGATACACAATATATACACTACCGTTCAAAAGTTTGGGGTCACCCAAACAATTTTGTGGAATAGCCTTCATTTCTAAGAATCAATCATCAATCAATGTTTATTTATATAGCCCTAAATCACAAGTGTCTCAAAGGGCTGTACAAGCCACAACGACATCCTCGGTACAGAGCCCACATACGGGCAAGGAAACCCCCCACCCCCACCCCAAATCCCCCCCCCCCTAGGGGAGACCGAAAGCAATGGATGTCGAGTGGGTCTGACATAATATTGTGAAAGTCCAACACATCAGCGAAAGTCCAGTCCATGGTGGGGCCAGCAGGAACCATCCCGAGCGGAGACGGGTCAGCAGCGTAGAGATGTCCCCACCTGATGAACAGGCTAGCGGTCCACCCCGGGTTGGGAGCAGAGTAGAAAAGAAAAGAAAAGAAACGGCAGATCAACTGGTCTAAAAAGGGAGTCTATTTAAAGGCTAGAGTATACAAATGAGTTTTAAGATGAGACTTAAATGCTTCTACTGCGGTAGCATCTCTAACTTTTACCGGGAGGGCATTCCATAGTATTGGAGCCCGAATAGAAAACGCTCTATAGCCCGCAGACTTTTTTTGGGCTCTGGGAATCACTAATAAGCCGGAGTTCTTTGAACGCAGATTTCTTGCCGGGACATATGGTACAATACAATCGGCAAGATAGGCAGGAGCTTGACCGTGTAGTATTTTATACGTAAGTAGTAAAACCTTAAAGTCGCATCTTAGGTGCACAGGAAGCCAGTGCAAGTGAGCCAGTATAGGCGTAATATGATCAAACTTTCTTGTTTTTGTCAAAAGTCTAGCAGCCGCATTTTGTACCATCTGTAATCTTTTAATGCTAGACATAGGGAGGCCCGAAAATAAAACGTTACAGTAATCGAGACGAGATGTAACAAACGCATGGATAATGATCTCAGCATCGTTTGTGGACAAAATGGAACAAATTTTAGCGATATTACGGAGATGAAAGAAGGCCGTTTTAGTAACACTCTTAATGTGTGACTCAAACGAGAGAGTTGGGTCGAAGATAATACCTAGATTCTTTACTGAGTCGCCTTGTTTAATTGTTTGGTTGTGAAATGTTAAGGTGGTATTATTAAATAGATGTCGTGTTGAGCAGGACCGATAATCAGCATTTCCGTTTTGTTAGCATTGAGTTGCAAAAAGTTAGCGGACATCCATTGTTTAATTTCATTAAGACATGCCTCCAGCTGACTACAATCCGGCGTGTTGGTCAGCTTTAGGGGCATGTAGAGTTGGGTGTCATCAGCATAACAGTGAAAGCTAACACCGTATTTGCGTATGATGTCACCTAGCGGCAGCATGTAAATACTAAAGAGTGCAGGGCCAAGAACCGAACCCTGGGGAACTCCGCACGTTACCTTAACATAGTCCGAGGTCACATTGTTATGGGAGACACACTGCATCCTGTCAGTAAGATAAGAGTTAAACCAAGACAAGGCTAAGTCTGACATCCCAATACGCGTTTTGATACGCTCTAATAAAATATTATGATCAACAGTATCGAAAGCGGCGCTAAGATCAAGAAGCAGCAACATAGATGACGCTTCAGAATCCATCGTTAGCAATAGATCATTAGTCATTTTTGCGAGGGCTGTCTCCGTAGAGTGATTTGCCCTGAAACCGGATTGAAAAGGTTCACAGAGATTGTTAGACGCTAAGTGTTCATTTAGCTGCTGTGCGACAATTTTTTCGAGGATTTTCGAGATAAACGGAAGGTGGGACACCGGCCGGTAGTTTACCATGAGGTCAGGATCGAGGTTAGGTCTTTTGAGTAGAGGATGAATAACCGCTTTTTTAAATGCTAGGGGAACAGTGCCAGAGGAAAGTGATAAGTTTATAATATTTAACACTGATGGACCTAATAATACAAAAAGCTCCTTGATAAGTTTCCCAGGAATTGGGTCAAGTAAACATGTTTGTTTTGTCCCATTTACACATTTTAACAATTCCTCCAATGTTATTTCATCAAAGAGAGAGAAACTATTTTGGAGGGCAGTGTCCGTCATATATACAGTCGTATCTGTGTTAATAGAACCCAGTTGTATCTGAGATGCATTGTCCTTAATCTCTTTTCTAATGACTTCAATTTTCTTATTAAAGAAATTCATAAAGTCCTCTGCTGAGTGGGTGGAGCTACTGGGAGGAGTCCCTTGTTGGGTTAGCGATGCTACTTTACTAAACAAAAATTTAGGATCATTTTTGTTGAGGTGGATGAGATTTGAGTAATATTTAGCTTTAGCTGAGGTAAGCATGCGTTTATAAGTTATTAAACTATCACTCCATGCTTGATGGAAAACCTCAAGTTTAGTCGCACGCCATTTGCGTTCCAGCTTTCTACATGATAATTTCTGGGCTTTAGTTTCTTCTGTAAACCATGGGGTACGCCTTTTAGGGGCCCTTTTTAGCTTTAGTGGTGCTACACTATCAATGGTGTCGCGCAGGGCGTCGTTAAAGTTGTTAGTGAGGTTATCAATAGAGCCCACATAATTTGGGAATGGTGCCATTACCGATGGCAGTAGGTCAGTAAGAGTCGTCGTTGTGGCAGCATTAATGTTGCGGCTGCTATAGTAGTTATTATTATTATTATTAGTTTGTTGACAATGAGTCAGAACTTTGAATTTTATAAGGTAATGATCGGACATTACTTTAGTGTACGGGAGTATCGTAACTTTAGAGGTGGTGACACCCCTGACAAGCACTAGATCTATCGTATTACGGTTGCGATGCGTGGGTTCATTTATTATTTGTGTAAGACCACAGCTATCAATTATAGTCTGGAGCGCCACGCATGGAGGGTCCGATGGGGTATTCATATGGATGTTAAAGTCTCCCATTATGATTATATTGTCGGCGTGCGTCACTAGATCAGCAACGAACTCTGAAAATTCATTGATAAAGTCCGAATAGGACCCTGGGGGGCGGTAGATGACAGCCAGGTGCAGAGGCAGCGGTGTGACAAACCTCATAGTAAGCACCTCAAACGAGTTATATTTATTATTTAGGTCCGAGGTAAGGCTAAAGTTTTTGTTGTATATTAGTGCAACACCCCCACCCCTTTTAATGGGACGGGCAATATGCGTTCCCATATAGCCAGGAGGAGACGCCTCACCCAGCGCAAAAAATTCGTCTGGTTTGAGCCATGTCTCGGCTAGACCAACGACATCAAGATTGTTGTCTCTAATAACATTTTGGAAGACAATGATCTTATGTTTAAAAAGCCCATATTATAGGTAGTGGGCTGTTTTGAGGAGTTTTTGTTGAAAGTATCCGTAGTAGCAATATTAATAATGTTACGTTTATTATGCGTAGTGCACTTTAAATAATTTCGACCATATCTAGGAATTGATATGACAGGAATTTTTAAATTGTTTGCCACCTCAGTAAAATGCATGTCCACCTCTGACGCAGAAAAAACATTATGTGAGTTGTATATTATTCTAAGAGAATTGCTATGTGTGCAGGGATTATCCAGCCTGGCACTGGCTAGTTCTAGCTTAACAGACTCCTTATTAGCGCTTCTTTGAGGATTAGCTTTTAGCTTTTTTGTTAGCCCCGCTAACAACAACGCCTTTAGCTTTGTTGTTAGCCCCGCCCGACATCCCCGCTTCTGCTTCCGAACACACCGCTTAAGTCTCTTTCGTTGACGGTCCCCGCTGGTAGTGGACCCCGCTGCTTCAAAGGCCACTGCTGGATGTAGCTCGCGAAGAATTCCCAAGCTAGCGAGTAGGTCCACCGTACACGCATCTTTCAGCCCAAAATGGCCCGATCTCTCCACATCCAGAATCGTAAGTCGGTCGTAAGTGATCACGGAGTAACCACGCTGTGAGCCAGCCATGAAATTGACTGAATTGACGGGTTTTTTTGCCAAATCGGTCTACACTTCCAAGAGCGCCTGCAAGAAGCTGCCGCCGTGAAGCGCCGCCATCTTGAAAGAACAAGAATAGACTGTCGAGTTTCAGATGAAAGTTCTCTTGTTCTGGCCATTTTGAGCGTTTAATTGACCCCACAAATGTGATGCTCCAGAAACTCAATCTGCTCAAAGGAAGGTCAGTTTTGTAGCTTCTGTAACAAGCTAAACTGTTTTCAGATGTGTGAACATGATTGCACAAGGGTTTTCTAATCATCAATTAGCCTTCTGAGCCAATGAGCAAACACATTGTACCATTAGAACACTGGAGTGATAGTTGCTGGAAATGGGCTTCTGTACACCTATGTAGATATTGCACCAAAAACTAGACATTTGCAGCTAGAATAGTCATTTACCACATTAGCAATGTATAGAGTGTATTTCTTTAAAGTTAAGACTAGTTTAAAGTTATCTTCATTGAAAAGTACAGTGCTTTTCCTTCAAAAATAAGGACATTTCAATGTGACCCCAAACTTTTGAACGGTAGTGTATATCTCGATATGTTGCCTTAACCTTGAATGAACACTTGATGCATACAATCACAGCAGTATGATGATTCTATGTGTCTACATTAAAACATTCTTGTTCATACCGCATTAATATATGCTAATTTTAAACTTTCATGCAGAGGGAAATCACAACTAAGTCAATTTACCAAAACTGTATTCATTAAACAGTTATTAAGCACTGGCACAAACATTCATGTCATTTCCAAAACAAAGTGCAAGATTGTCAGAGACGTTTTAAAACAAGCTATTAGTGCACTTTTGTGCATGATGTCACTAAGATGACATATCAAAACAACACTAAATTAAATTGCACTTTTTGTACAGAACGCCACTACAATAGTTAAAAACAAATAAATTGCACTTTTGTGCATGATGTCACACAAGATATTTCAATAACTGTCAAATAAAAATGAGCTGCATAATAGGAAATCCAATAGTGTATGTCCTTCACTATGTGGTAGGTTACTGCGGACGTTATCTCCTTCTGTTGTTGACTTTTTTTTTCATACGGTGTTGATGTGGAAATGGTTGTGAAGTGGCTTAAAACACTGAAAGTGATTATTCCTATAACCCTTTTGTTTCAAATGTTTGTTCCACTTGTGGCGCGGGCATCTTGTCTGACTCACACCATACACAGCCTTCCTTGTCACGTATTCTTCCTTTTCCCGCTTTCCATCCACTAATTCAAACTGATCCAGCAGCGCAATTGAAGATTGTTTTATTTACAATAATCAAGTAACAGAATACTCGGGAAACAAAATAAATGGTAGCTTATATAAAGCTGAGGTCTACAGACAGGCGAGGTCTACAGACAGGTGAGGTCTACAGACAGGTGAGGTCAAAGACGGTATGCTGGTGCCCGACTGTCAATCACGCGCCCAGCGCACTCCTGCCCCTTATAGGCCTGCGTGGGAACTTTTCACCACCTGCAAACGGTGCACACTGACATACACAAATCAATCACTCAAAAATAACAATATAAACATAGATTCAAGTATGGCTCTCTATTTGGCTCCTACACACCGGCCCCTGATTGATTTTTACAGACTCAATCACATTCATTAATTTAATGCAAAAAAAAGGAGCCTATTCCATAATAAACAAACAAAAGGCAAAGCCTTGAGAGAAAATAAAGTATATACATTACGTCCCTTGTGCGTGTCTTGTGGTCTGGTCTCCATGACTGACCAGTCAGCCCTCAGCCTCCAGGACGCGGCACAGCTTGGTGATAGGCCTTTCGATGACTGAAGTCTTTGTTTGGAGCTTGACTGACCGGACCAGGCCTCCTCCATCTGGCCGAGTCTCCAGTATTCTGCCCAATGGCCAGGAGCCCCGTGGGGCTGTGGGGTCGACCACCAGGACCACATCTCCTGGCTGCAGGTTGTTCCTCACTTGGGTCCATTTCTGTCTTTCCTGCAGAAGCGCCAGATACTCCCTTGTCCATCTGTGCCAGAAAAGGTCAGCCATATACTGGACCTGTTTCCAGCGGCGCCTGGCGTAAAGATCCCTTTTCTCGAAGGTGCCAGGGGGAATGATGGGTTGAGTTTTTAGAAGGAGAATGTGGTTTGGGGTCAGCGGCTCTAAGTCCTGTGGATCTGGGGGGGCTGTGGAGAGGGGACGACTGTTGAGGATTGCCTCTGCCTCGCAAAAGATGGTGTGCAGGCCCTCATCATCAATGATTTGTTGGTGGAGAGTTGAGTTGAGTACCTGTCTGACAGACCTGATGAGCCTCTCCCAGACTCCACCGTGGTGGGAGGCTGCGGGTGGATTGAATGTCCACTGAATTCCCTCAGAGAGAATGGAGCCTTGGATTTTCCTGTCATCTAGTGAACTCAGGGCCTTTTTGAGCTCAGCTTGAGCTCCCACCAGGTTAGTGCCATTGTCGGATCGAATGTGCTTAACTTGTCCTCTCCTACAGACAAACCTCCTTATAGCATGGATGCATGAGTCAGTATCTAGTGTGTAGGCTACCTCCAAATGCACCGCTCTACTGCTCATACAGGTAAAGAGGGCCCCATACCTCTTGACTAGGCTTCTCCCTCTTTTAACTGTGATTGGGCCAACGTAGTCTAACCCGACATTAGTAAAGGGAGGGAGGTCAGGGAGGATTCTCTCTTGGGGTAGACTTGCCATTTTTTGCTCTCCTGTTTTTCCTCTCACACGTCGACACACAACACACTTTGAAATCACCTTTCTGGCTGCGGAGTTTCCCTTTACCACCCAGTATTTCTTTCGGAGCTCAGAAAGCATGTGGTTCCTGCCACTGTGTCCAGTGTGTTCGTGAATGTGTCTCAGGATGAGAGTTGAGATATGAGCATCTTTGGGGAGGATACAGGGGTGCTTGGCTTCCTCAGGCATTGCAGATCTATGCAACCTACCCCCTACCCTTAACATGCCTTCATCTAGCATGGGATCTAACCTGCTGATGTTGCTGCTCTTACGAACACTAGATGAAGCCGTTTTGAGTGTTGCCATCTCCACAGGGAATGATTGTCTTTGGACATGGATGATCACTGACTTTTCGGCCTGCGAGACATCTTCCACTGTGAGGCGCTGTCCACCAAGTGTGGACCTGAAAGTTTTGAGTTCCTTGTTCACGTTGTAGCTGTGTGAACGGGTGGCAGTTTGACCTGAGAGGAGTTCCTTTTTCCTTTTAGCAAGCAAGCTTAGAATGTTCTTCATCTTCAGATACCATGACACTGCTCTAAGGAGCCTTTTCCAGTTTGAAAAGGAGGAAAGCAGCTGGTTTGTGGGGGTTTCAGTGTTTACCACTGTAGTGAAGACAGTAGTGTTCTTTCTGACTTCTGGGTCATCCTGTAACACTGACTTGGAGCCCCATGTTTCCTGTGCAGGCAAACTTTCCTCTGCTTTCCATAAAAAGTCAGGGGCATGTATCCATCTCCTTTGCTGCATCAATCTGCTGGTACTCAGCCCTCTGGAGGCATCGTCAGCTGGATTGTCCTTACTGCCTACATACCTCCATTGAGACAGCTTTGTTTTGAGGGATACACCTTTGTAGGTGGCTGCACAGTCAAAAACCACCCTGAGTTTCTTCTTTTTGGGGTGGTACACTCTGTGGTGTGGTATGTACCAAACCTTTGTCTGGCTGAGCTCCTGCTCTGGCACCTCCTCAGCATAGTGGCTTTCCAGAATGTCATTGAGAGATGCAACACACTCCTGTTTGAGTTGCTGGTTCCTTTCCATTTTTCTTTTCAGGTTTTGGAGGCACTGCTCGGCACTTGGGCGGTTGTTGGGCAGGTTGACCGTGGGCTTTCTGAAGGGTAATTTCAGGCTGTAGTGTCCGTCCTGTAGCACTGCCTCATTGGCTATCTCTAAAAACTGTTTGTCTTCTACTGACAGCTTAGTCTTTTCCTCTGACATTACCTCACTGAACTCCAGGTTATACTGGGAAATTAAAAGCTCCTCCAGATTTGCAACTGAAATACTGTTCACAGTTGCACTCACTGCCTGTCTCTTCTGACCTCTAAATGGCCCGTTAACCACCCATCCCAATAGCGTTCTCACTGCATGTGGACCCCCACCATGGCTATTTATAACCTCCCATGGCTCTAACAGTCTTGGAGCATTTGTGCCTATCAACAGCTCCACCTTTGAACTGATGCTCGGGAGTATAACGTTGCCTAAATATGGCCATGGGGCTATGTCTTCCTGTTTGGGGATGCTGCATGTGGTGACTGGCATTTCTTTCTGTGTAAAGACAACAGGAAGAGGTAGGAAATGATTGCTGTCCAGTGCAGAAACTTCCAGCCCTGCTACCATGTGAGTTGGGACAGACTTTTCCTGATTCATGGTCCTTAGTAGGATATGGGTCTTTACTCCCTTTATGTTCAACTGGGACATAAGCTGTTCAGAACAGAAGCTAGCGGAGGATCCAGGGTCAAGGAGAGCATAAACTGAGAGGACCTGGCTGCCCTTCCCGGCCTTAACTTTGACTGGGACAATGGACAGAACACTCTCTTGGTCCCCGGCCCCTATATGGCCACATAGCTCTGGTCCTGCGCTGCTTACATTTCTAGAGTGCTTTTCTACCTCTTTCGATATTTTGTCTTTCCTATCATAATGTAAGACACTTGGGTGAGATTTTTTACACAGTCTACATGTCTGACGACTTGGACAAACAGAACTCCTGTGCCCTATTAAAAGACAGGCAAAGCACATGCCCTGGCTCTTTAGGAAACTAAGCTTGTCTCTGTGCTTCTTCTTAATGAACAGTCTACACAACTCTAGTGGGTGTTTGTTTTTACAAAGTGGACAAATGGGCTCTGAGTCAGACTCTGGCTTGGATTCCATTGGGCTAATAGTAATACTCGTGGCAAAACTACTACCAGCTGACTTTGAGTGTTGTGGATTTACAGAGGGTCTAGCGTTAGCCTTTCCTATGGCTGACTGCTCCTGTACCCTTAGCTCTCCAAAGACTGGATGGGCTGCCACACGAGCTTGCTTTTCTATAAAGCTAACCAGGTCTAAAACCCTTACCCTGTGGTTGTGCTCTTCCTGCTGCTCATAAGCTTTGTTGCGCCATTTCTCCTTCAGCTTGAAGGGCAACTTAAACGCAATGTTTCTCATATTGGCCACTGTGTCCAGTTCGTCCATGTACTCCGTCTCCTCCATGGCATTACAGCAGCTCCTGAGGAACATGGCGTACTCCTGCAAGGATTTGGAATCCTCTGCCTTAATTTGAGGCCAGGTCTGGACCTTATCTAGGTAAGCACAGGCAATTTTAAAGTCATGACCAAAGTTCTCTTTTAATAACCTTTTGGCTTTCTGGTAGCCTCTGTCTGGTGACATATATTCACAACTTTTGATTAGCTTTTGAGCATGGCCCTTTGTGTACTGGATGAGAAACTGCAACCTGTCCCTGTCATTGTCCGTTTTACTTTCGACCATGTGTTCAAAGGAATGGATGAATGACTTGTACTCCAAGATTTTTCCATCAAAGAAGGGAACACTTCCTTGTGGGAGGGTGGACAGAAGCTGCTGTTTCACAAGAATCTTAGTCAGTTCATTTTGGGCTTCCAGAATTTTGATCAGCTGATTGTTCTGTGTTGAGCTGGGGGTGGCTTGTTGAGTTTGGAACTGGAAACTGGCAGGCACAGCTTGGTGAACAGGGGCCTGCTGGGGATAGAGACCGGCAGGCTGACAAGGGGCCTGCAGAGGTACAACTGGGACCTGCTGCGGTTGAGTTGGGGCCTGCTGAGGTTGGAAGCTGGCAGGTGGAACTTGGGGTATAGATGCATCGAACAGAGTAGTGGGGAACTGCATCTGAACTCCTTCCTTGGGCCTAACCACTGGGCTTCCCACAGGTGAACCACACCTTGATGGATCAAATGCTACCCCTGTAACCGCTGCTCTCTGATCTGCACCATGCACCTCTAAACCTTCTACTTCCCTCAAGTAGTTAATTTTAGCATTAGCCGCCTCTATTTCTGTTTTTAACTCCAAAGCCTCTCTTTTTTTCCTGCACATTAACTCCTGTTCTTCAATATTATACTTTTCCTGCAACCTTGCTGCCCTGGCTGTCAAAGCAACCTTTTCCGCCTCCGCTCTAATCCGCAATGATGAAGAGGAATTATTGGATGACTGTCCTGAACTGTAGGACTTGACTGATGCCACCCTGGTTGACACTATGCCTGGGTGACCAGTTAGTTCATGCCTATATAGGCTGTCCGCTTCCTCTAAATTGTCCTTAAAATTACCAGTTATTAAATCTCTGTCTTTAAATATATCAATGTCGTCGGGTGGAGGAGCACAGGTGTGGGTTGAGGGGTTTTCAAGATCTGATATCCATCGGGACACCTCAGCTTCAAAGGCATCTATTAGAGCAATTTTAGGCTGATACCATGTTTGGTCATCAGCCCTTCGCTCGTCTGGCTCTAAACCTTCAGAATATGATCTGTGCAGAGATTTAAACTCCATTAAGAACTCATTAAACTTGCTCATATTTATTTTCACTTCTTTTAAAGCCTCTGCATCCACCATCAAATTGCGCACAATGTTCATTCGCCTTGTTATGTGTGACATTTTGCCTATTCTGGCGGCGCGCACACGAGAAGCCTCCTGCGCAATAGTCGTCATTTCTCCTCCTTCGGCTGAATTATTAGTTGACATTTTCCTCTTTTAATCAACAAAAATCCTTCACTTGGTACATCAAAAAATGTTTACACTTCCAAGTGAATATAAAAGGTTCCAAAAATAGTCTTTATCCTTTTTGGGAATTAAATGTCCGTTCACGGGCCGTCGGGCGCGCGCGCGCAAGCCCGTCACCAAATGTTTGTAATGTAACTTTTAAAAATCATTACGCGGTGATCGCGGTCCCAAAAATAAAAATTTCTTGCATGATAATGTCCAGAAAAACTCACTTGATATTACTATAGAGTCCTTTTAACGAATGAGTTTGATGGTTTATCACAAACCTTAATGAAAGAAGTCCTTTGTTCCTGCACCACGCGCTTTGGCCTTGCTTCCTGCTTGGTGCGCAATCCTGTCGGCTGTACTTCCACAGCACGTCTTTGACAACTTGAAGTGGCATAAAACACTGAAAGTGATTATTCCTATAACCCTTTTGTTTCAAATGTTTGTTCCACTTGTGGCGCGGGCATCTTGTCTGACTCACACCATACACAGCCTTCCTTGTCACGTATTCTTCCTTTTCCCGCTTTCCATCCACTAATTCAAACTGATCCAGCAGCGCAATTGAAGATTGTTTTATTTACAATAATCAAGTAACAGAATACTCGGGAAACAAAATAAATGGTAGCTTATATAAAGCTGAGGTCTACAGACAGGCGAGGTCTACAGACAGGTGAGGTCTACAGACAGGTGAGGTCAAAGACGGTATGCTGGTGCCCGACTGTCAATCACGCGCCCAGCGCACTCCTGCCCCTTATAGGCCTGCGTGGGAACTTTTCACCACCTGCAAACGGTGCACACTGACATACACAAATCAATCACTCAAAAATAACAATATAAACATAGATTCAAGTATGGCTCTCTATTTGGCTCCTACAGGTTGCTTCGGCATTTTGTTGGTGTGGCACCGATGGAGATGTTTACATGCGGAGTTTCAAGCACTCCTTATTCTCTAGCGGGTGACTTTTCAAATGATGCTACAAATTAGCAGTGGTGCTACTTTTTGTAGCAACGCTTTTGCCGCATACTTGACATACTACGGTTGTCTGTTCAACATCTTCCCGCTTGAAGCCAAACCTGTTTTTCTTGGGAATGAATTCTTCTTCCTTCATTTGTTACCAGATTCACATCTTCTTTCTCTCATATTACCACTCCGCTAGCACCACAGCTAACGTTACCCATGCCGCTACCTGTCTGCTCCGCGAGGGCGTATGATGTTGCACGCACGACAGTTTGTGACTTATGTAAGAAGGTGCGCTTGTTTTATGTCTCTGAGAGAAGGAGAGACAAGATAGTGAGAAGAGCCTGTCTGTAGTGTAATGCCCGCAGCTAAAACCAACTGCTTGAGAACGTATGCTCGAATATCACGATATTGTCATTTTCTATATCGCACAGAGACAAACCTGCGATATATCGAATATATTCGATATATCGCCCAGCCCTAGATCTGTTTATTTTTATCAATATTAATCAAGTCAGGCATACAAGGGAAGCCCATAACACAGTTGACTTTTCTCGGGTTGTTCGCATAGTTATGTTTAATGCATAGATTTTACGGAACTAATCGTCAAAAATAATGCATGGTAATTTAGATGAACCGTTGTTTTTTTTTTTTACTATGAATAATGTTTATTATGACTTGCCAAGCTACTTGAACATGATGTTGTCATACAATTTCTTAATCAATATTGAGACAATTATGATCAGATACATTTAGCTTCCAGTATCAGTTGCGAGGGATGTGAATCTTACTACAACTCTCGATTCTGGTCCCACTCAACACGATTCTCACAATGTATTATTATTTGTTGTAGTATCAAACAATTGAAATATTAAATTGTGAGTAGTCACACTTTGTTCATAGTTAACTCAAAATTAATTAGGATTATTAACCGTAGGGCTGGGCGATATGGACAAAAATATATATTTTTATATATTTTTACTTAAACTTGATATTTGATATATATCTCGATATATTTTGCGGTGAAAGTATACATATAAAGATATTAATTTTTGAGCGATATTCAGTGAAATTGAAGTGAATGACAACTGTACTGTAAACAGTCAGTGGCACTTTTATTAACCCAGTTAGTTAAGATGGATATTAACAGCACAGAAAATAAACTGTTTAAGTAGCACGGAATTACATAACATAAATAAAATAGAAAAATATTATTTCTACGTAAAATAAATAACATAACTGTGCAAATAACACAAAATGTATCAAACTCGGATAAAAAAATACATTTGCAGGCAGGCACTTTGTGATTTCCCTTCCTGGTTCGATGACCCGCCCTATCTTGCCTCTGATTGGCCTGTCTCTAACCAATCGTGACTCATCATAGTAAACAACCAACCAATCATGGATGTTCTTATACTGCAAGCATGTCTTGGAAGGAGGAAGGGGAGGGGATTTATTAGCCTATGGAGGGGGAGCGGGGGAGAACAAGGAACACAACAAATAAGCGGCGTTTGGTAATTTTAACGTGAAATAAATTATATCGATATTTTCTTAATTCATATCTTGTTTAAAAATATATCGATACATCTTACAAACTCTATATCGCCCTGCCGTAATTAACCGATATTCTTTTTCATAATTAACAAGTGTACCCTTTATGGATACTTTTTAAGTTTTTATTATCATGACGGGACATCTAGTTAGATTTCATGAAATGTTTTATAAGCATTATGCTTTTTCATACAGACAAAAACGACAAACACGCTTTTAGAAACCATAAAAAAATTACGTTGGTGTCTTGCCAAATGTTGTATTTTGAAGGAATGCATCATTTGTATTCCTGCCGTAAGAGCCCTTGCATTCAGAGGAGGAGCTACACTTCCATGTTTAGATACCAGTTTCACGCATTAATAACACACATTCTGAATGGTTACAATCATGGTTTGATTGTCAAAGATGTTAGGTAATATTAAATGTGATATTTCTTTGAATAAATGCTTCTGATATTATGTACATTACGTGTTGTACAAGTTAATCAAATTCAAAACTCTGCATGACAATGTTGAAACTTCTGTATTTATTAATAAAATGCAATATTCAGTCTGCTCAACATTCTGTAATTGCGGACGATCAATCAGAGCATGTTATAAAAGAATATACACTTTATTTCAATCTGACAGAGAACATTTAGTTAGGTTGAAACATCACAGAATAACATCACAAATCATCTTTGACAAAGAATTATTGTATTGTCAGACGATTTTTCATTGTTTATAGTAGTTAGCAGCATGTGACACGTTTGCCATTATTGTGAAGCCAGAAGTGCGTGGTGGCTATGAGAAGAGTCTTGACATGTTTTGACGAAAGTCTCCAATTTTAGTGACTCCAGACTTCCTCTCTATTGTCTTTTTTTCTGCGGAGCTTTCATTCTAGTTTATTAAAGCATTTACTGTAACAGACTTCATTTAATGTTATCAATGCACTCAACTGTAATGTAAACACGGACGTAAAGCTCCTCCTTACTACAAGCAGCAAAGCGTTCCAGCAGGCGTTTGTTCCAATGGCAATTGAAGATAAAATGGTCTTGTCTTGTCGAGAGAACCACTTACCATGGCTTTGGATCTGAGATTTCCATAATGTCCCCCTTTCATTGTCCATTTCTTCTCACTATTTTCGAGTTTGGTGGCTCAACCGTAACTGGACGCCATTACAGTTCCCACGCTACGATATGGATTATGGGTCAAAAAGGAGTCAGGACGCATGTGCCTTAATTGCGCGTTAAAAATTATCCCCGTTAAAGAAATCTATAAGTCACGAGTTATCGCGTTGACTTTGACAGCCCCTAATTTTTATCTCAATACATATTATTTGGCATAAAAAAGATAATAAAACAATTTCAAAACGAATTATAAATGCTCTTAATGTATGCTGTAACATAATGTGCCATATCCAGTTGCATTATTTTCTCAAAACCATGATTATTCTACAGTATTTACTGGTTTACTGTTAATAGCTGGTTACTTCCTGTTGTAATGTTGAGCTATCTACGCTTTTATTAAAATGTGATAAACACTTATTCTTCTGTTGTTTCAGTATTTTACATGATTGTTCGGCTATACTACAAGTTTGGGTATCGATCCAATACCAAGTAGTTACAGGGGCAGTATTGGTCATATTGGGGCGGTATAGCTCTGTTGGTAGAGTGGCCGTGCCAGCAATTTGAGGGTTCCAGGTTCGATCCCTGTTTCCGCCATCCTAGTCACTGCCGTTGTGTCCTTGGGCAAGACACTTTACCCACCTGCTCCCAGTGCCACCCACACTGGTTTAAATGTAACTTAGATATTGGGTTTTACTATGTAAAAGCGCTTTGAGTCACTCGAGAAAAGCGCTATATAAGTATAATTCACTTCACACTTCACATAACAATGTTCATACTCAAAAAGTTTAAGATCTTTGGAATACTTGTATTTTTCATCACATTTATTATAACATACAAACAGAATGACGGTGTAATAATATAAATTAAATATTGAAATTGTTTCCTTATTCCTTTTTTTTAATTACATACAAATGTTATGATACAATTTTAGTGCAAAATTAAACAAAAGTAACTACTATTGACTAAGTTTGTAAACTATAACAAAAATGAAAGACATTTTTGTGATGATAAAAAATATAGATAATCACTGTAGTATCGACCATTAACTGATAGGGATGATGTTTGATAAGAAATTATCGAGTTCGAGCCTATTATCGAATCCTATTATCGAATCCTCTTATCGAACCGATTCCTTATCGATTCTCTTATCGAGTCCAGATAGGTTTTTGTATATGGAAAAAAACACACAATATTTGGTTTAACAAAAGCTCACTTTTATATAAGAAAAAAATACAATCTAATAAATAAATAAATATTGACTGTTACCCCCCTAAAAAAAAAAAAAAAAAAAAAATATTGACTGTTGTTATCCAAAGTATATTAAGTGGGATTAAAAAAAAAATATATATATATATATATATATATATATATATATATAAAGTAACACAAAAACAACCAGTCTCTGTGATCGCTATAGGTGTATAAATAATAATATAGTGTTAAATAAAATCAGTCCCTTGGGCACAAAACTTAAAATAATACAGCTCTCCAAAAAGTGCACTTCTGCTGCTATTTGACATAACTGTTTGTTATGATGCTTTGACATTTTTGCACTTTATTTCTTTATCGAAAGAAAATTCTTTGAAGAGAAAAGCTGTTTGCAAATGTGGTTACAATGCTAAAAAATGAAAAGTTAAAGCTAAAAAAAGAAATACACTTTATTGAGTTAACATTATTTCTTTGTAGGGGGAAAGATGTGATGTTATGAGCTAGGCTGCGGAATATAACAACTACACTACCCAGCATGCAAGGGGAGTGACGAGCATGCGCGGTAGCCCCGAAAAGTGTTGTTGCATGTCATCACCCGGCAGCTAAGAATGAAGTTATGAGCACGCTGTGAAAGTAAACGTTTAGAACTCAGCCAACACGCCTTGTCTGCATTATTTATAATTAGACAGACAACACATATACAGTGTGATTTTGTTTTGTTTACAAGGAAAGAAAAACAAAAGTGAAAAAAGGGAGATGTCATATATGTTGTATATATATGTATGTGCTGCGGTTGCTTTAAGAACGTTGCGACAGCTGCCGTAAAGGAGGTGCATTGCTAGCCTGGTTGCTATGTTTCCGGTTGGTCATAAAAGTGTTCGTCATGTGTTTTACCCTGCTCAAATCTCTCAGTAAAGTTATTCATTAGATTATACCTTTTGTTTTGAACTTTATTACACCTTGGAGCGCTTTTTCCGGTCCATTGTTTTTCCTGCTTTCCCTATCTGCGCCTAATGACTGAGCTACGTGACGTCATTTCTTGTAATGTCTCACGGGGCATTTCAGGTCGGGACGGGATTCGTTCCGAGGGATTAGAATAAAGAACCAACTCTTTTTCTTTCCTATAGTGGTCTCGATAACGGGTACCGGTTCTCAAAAAGGGATTTGAGTCCGAGGACTCGGTTCTTTTCTTATCGAACAACCTATTAACTGATAATACTACCGTATTGATTATGCCAACCGTTGTTTACATTCAAGAGCTCTAGTTTGCTTTTTTGTATCCACCTCCGGTGTGCAGTGTAGCATGTTCAGCTAGTCCTCGTCTTCTAATCATCCAATGATAATGATACTTGTGGTTTATTTGCCACCACTAGAGATGCATTGTAGGTACCGGTTCCTAATTCTGGACTAACAATACTGCTATCTGTATTATTTGTTCCAGCTGACTGACCTTATTAACATGCTGTCACATTCAGTTCAGCCGCCGCTGTTACACATTAAAATCAGCTTTGAATGATGACAAATAAGAAAGCAAGACAACACAAAAGTTGGTAATAAACAATGTTCCTCAAAGTCACACACGTGTCAGTTTGAAGTGAACTCACGACGTGGCACGACTGTGTTTTATCAACCCTCCTCCTAACGATCCATTAATCCCCAGGCCAATATTAATCAACTCAAAAAAGTGAAAAGTTGAGGTGTAATATAATAATACACAAATTTGCTTTGAAGTAATATAGCATTCACTGACAGGTCTCTGGTTGCCGTCTGACGTCACTCTAACGTGGCATTAAAATACATTTTATTTAAATGTGTTTAAGTTACTTCTGTCTCTTGATTTAAAACTGGACGATCAAGCATTACACTTGCTCACTGAGTCTTTTTATTTAAATAATACACGCTATACGCTCACCTACGTCGGTGGGCAGCACGGTGGAAGAGGGGTTAGTGCATCTGCCTCACAATACGAAGGTCCTGAGTAGTCCTGAGTTCAATCCCGAACTCGGGATCTGTCTGTGTGGAGTTTGCATGTTCTCCCCGTGACTGCGTGGGTTCCCTCCGGGTACTCCGGCTTCCTCCCACCTCCAAAGACATGCACTTGGGGATAAGTTGATTGGCAACACTTTAAATTGGCCCTAGTGTGTGAATGTGAGTGTGAATATTGTCTGTCTATCTGTGTTGGCCCTGTGATGAGGTGGCGACTTGTCCAGGGTGTACCCCGCCTTCTTCCCGAATGCAGCTGAGATAGGCTCCAGCGACCCCAAAAAGGGACAAACGGTAGAAAATGGATGGATGGATGGATGGACGTCGGTAGCTGTCAACACTCAATATGGGTTCTGGTCCATTGCTCAAATAAGTTTATGTGCAACATAAACATAAATAACAATTCTTGTGGTTACAAATTGCCCACCCACATTATCATGCTAGTTGATTGTATTGATTTATATGATATATTCAATATATCATGTAAAAGGTCGGTGTTTTGCACTTGCATGCCATACATAAATATTATTTCCAGCTGAGTGTAATTGTTATGAATAGAAACAAAGTAATGGATCTGTGTGGTGTTTACTAGAAGATTTCATAACTGTATTTCACTTTACACTGCACACATTAAAGTTAAAGTACAACTGATAGTCACACACACACTGGGTGTGGTGAAGTTACCCTCTGCATTTGACTCATCCCCTTGTTCCACCCCCTGGGAGGTGAGGGGAGCAGTGAGCAGCAGTGGTGGCCGTGCTCAGGAATCATTTTGGTGATTTAACCCCCAATTCCAAACTTTGATGCTGAGTGCCAAGCAGGGAGGTAACATAGTTGATTTGTTTATTAAGGCTGTTTATAAGACTTCCCTGCTCTGAGATGTTACAGTACATCATGTTGGAAGTGTTCAACCTCTTCTGCTAATGTACATGCTAAAAAAATGAAATTTTTTCACATGTTTCTTTTCACAAATTAAATTACATATAATACCGATAAGTACCGGTATCGATAAGGGTACTGTATCAATAACATCTTAACGATATACACTCCCGTTCAAAAGTTTGGGGTCACATTGAAATGTCCTTATTTTTGAAGGAGAAGCACTGTACTTTTCAATGAAGATACCTTTAAACTAGTCTTAACTTTAAAGAAATACACTCTATACATTGCTAATGTGGTAAATGACTATTCTAGCTGCAAATGTCTGGTTTTTGGTGCAATATCTACATAGGTGTATAGAGGCCCATTTCCAGCAACTATCACTCCAGTGTTCTAATGGTACAATGTGTTTGCTCATTGGCTCAGAAGGCTAATTGATGATTAGAAAACCCTTGTGCAATCATGTTCACACATCTGAAAACAGTTTAGCTCGTTACAGAAGCTACAAAACTGACCTTCCTTTGAGCAGATTGAGTTTCTGGAGCATCACATTTGTGGGGTCAATTAAACGCTCAAAATGGCCAGAAAAAGAGAACTTTCATCTGAAACTCGACAGTCTATTCTTGTTCTTAGAAATGAAGGCTATTCCACAAAATTGTTTGGGTGACCCCAAACTTTTGAACGGTAGTGTACATCCCTTGCCACTACAAAGTCAGTAAAGGATTAATGATTTAGAAGCACATTCACATTGTGGAGGTACAGTACGTTAGCCGCTAGCAAGGATGCTACAGTACATTCCGTTGCAGTCGGATTTGGAGGTTAGTTAGAATGTGTCAAAATGCAATATTACAATAGTATTATAATCGTCGGCCACATGTCTAAAAGCATTTATTTTCTATAATGTCCATATCGCGCAACCTTAGTTTTTGTGTAAATGTTGAAAATGTCGGGAATGCATGAACACCAAACCTATTCAGTGGCCTAGTGGTTAGAGTGTCCGCCCTGAAATCGGTAGGTTGTGAGTTCAAACCCCGGCCGAGTCATACCAAAGACTATAAATATGGGACCCATTACCTCCCTGCTTGGCACTCAAAATCAAGGGTTGGAATTGGGGGTTAAATCACCAAAAATGATTCCCGGGCGTGGCCACCGCTGCTGCCCACTGCTCCCCTCACCTCCCAGGGGGTGAACAAGGGGATGAGTCAAATGCAGAGGACAAATTTCACCACACCTAGTGTGTGTGTGACAATCATTGGTACTATAACTTAACTTTAACTAAAGTCCCAACTTCAATGGCAGACCACATTGCTCTATAAGTCGCCTGCACTGCTACTGTTTTTTGTGGTTTATGTTTCAGTAGAAAGTTCATTCGCTGACTACTTAGCCTGGAATTAATATTACAGCCTTGTAAATAAGACTGACATGGAATTACTATTATTTTTTTTGCTTGACTGACTGTTCTTTTTGGATCCCTCGGAGGAAGATCCATTAATCAGGAATATGCTAACCCGACAAACAGGGCCAGTGGGTCCAACCTAGATTTTCAAAGTCCGCTCCATTTGTCTTCCGTGTTCGTAGCAGGGCCGGGGCTGAAATGCATTAATCAGATTAGGATGGAAACCGAGCACATTGCCAAAGGGCGAACAAACCCAGCTCGTGGTTCAATATGTACTCCCCTAGCCTGCTTCTGCATAATGCCTGTTTGCCTCCCAAGCATTTAGAGCTATGTGTTATGTGTTGCTACTCGCTCCCACACGAGCCAGAGCTACACCAGTTTTCACCTGCACGTGTTGTTTATGCTCGCCGGGCTCATGCGCACCCTCGTCTGGGTGTGTGCCGCCACAGGGTGTGTTGTCTTTCCACATTGACTTTCGGCTACCACTAGGCTCCGTGGCCAAGCGAACAAGTGTTAACAAGCAATGTGCAGACTGTATTTATTTAATCCATATGCTGGGGAACTATACAGCTGTGTGCTGCCACTGTGAGGGAAATTATTGCAAAGTCAGCTCGAATTGTGTGCGTCAACGTTTTCCCGAAGGAGTTAAACCATATTAGTCACACATGATTTTTTTATTTATTTTATATATACGGAGCCTTCAATGGAATCTGTCCTTGTGTCCTGACAATATTATAGGAGTTTGGCTGAGAACTTTCAATTATACAAGCATAGTTAAGTTTTACGACATATTATTCAACATTTTCCCAATCTATTTATTTTATTGGACGGGTAAAAAAAGGTTGTAAAATACAGGGAGATGCATGGGAGTCAAGTAAAGGTTGCAGATAATAAAGACGGGATGGCGGTGGCGCCTCCATAAGACGTCAATCAGCTGAAGCATCTGAACCTCCCAGGATTTTAAAAACAAAGTACCGGTAGGCAGAGAGCTAAAAAATACTTAAATGCGTTTTTTATTTTTTTTTAACATGTGTCAGTACAGGATCTTGGACTACATTTTTGGATAAACAGACTAGTGATCAATAAAATATAAATTCAAATATATATATATATATGAACTTTTTACATTTTAAAAAACAAAAAAAAATAAACCAATTGATATATAACCATATATTTTTGAATACAAACATTTACCAATTATATAATCAAAGTTTTTAAAGTGATTATTAAATTGCAACAATTATTCAACAATTTGTTGTACTGTACATGTTAAATACATTTAAAAACATTGTCTATATTTAGATTTTTTAATTTATATTTTAAAAATATTTAGACAGTAAAAATCACTTACTTTTAAATTAAGCCAAATGCATAACTATTCAGTTTTAAATCAGTTGCAACAATAATTAACACATTGTTGTACTGGTCATTTATATATATTCCACCCGTTTGCCTATATTTTATTTTAAAGATATTATTTTACAAATACTTATACAGTATAAATTCAAATAATATCCAACAAATTATATATATTTTTTAATTTTTAGCTATATGTTTACTTGTAAACTATATATATGTATATGTGTATATGTATATATGTGTGTGCGTGTGTTCGTGTATTTATGTGTGTATGTATGTGTATATATATTAGGGATGTCATAGTATAAAAATGTATTACCACGGTTATTGTGACCAAAATTATCATGGTTATCATCATTATTATCGTGGTATTTTTAAATGTGCTCAGAATAAAAACAATTAAAAAAGGCCTGAAATCTTATCACCAAGTTTTATTTAAAACAACACATTCAAAATGTATGCATGTACCTCAAGTAGAAAAGATGAATGTGCATATCAAAGCAACCCAAGCATTACAAACAAAGTAATATGGCAGAAACAAAATAATACTATCAATAAATACAAATAAATGTGAACATTTCGCAAGATGGCACCTTGTGGACATAAGATGTTACTGCTCTTTTTGTCCATATAGATAAAAGCAGTGTTCATGTGTGAGGTCTAGTCTTACACATAGGACTGCACGATTATGGTCAGTGCAGTCCTAAGAATAATTAAGATTATTTTTAACAAATATTGAAATCACGATTTTTAATCAGGTTTATTCATTATGTTTGGTAAAACAGTGTTGGGGTGTGAACGCGACGCCATAATTTAATTTGTAATATCTGATAAAAATGCTCCAGATAATCGTTATCTATATATTTAAAGAAAAGTATGTGTGTTTTTTATTCATTAATAGTATAAGCGTGTCAGCCGTTTTTATTACATGATGCCTTTATCTCTATTTTAAAATTATCATAGATAGTTTTTTTTAAAGTTATGTACATACATTTACATGTACTAATGTGTGTACATGTACATGCTGTATCGGGACAGATGCATTGAGAGTTTGAGCAGAAATTTGTCATATAGAAATTAACTATACGCCATAAAACATGAACAAAATGCTATGTCACATGAATGGTTCTTAAAATAATTACTTTGTAGAATGAAAAAAACTCAAGTAATGTCAAAACATAGTGTTTAATTTTTGATATCAATATAACAGTTTGGCTAACAAAAATAAACAGGAGTGATACCTCTCACATCTAATACACAATCTTTGTGCCTCACCGACAACTCAGCCTGCATTAAATTTGATGAGATGACAAAACATTTTAGCTAGTATTGATGTTATTGGAACACTGACAACATTAGCAGTTAAATTAAAGGACGAGTGAGCATCCCAGTCAACAAACTAAATAATTTTTAAACAAGTTGTGGCAACGTTCCCAACACATCGCCTGCTGTGTGGTAACGCTCAGTCTCAGCAGCTGACGGACGGACGCTAGTTGCACGTTCAAAATTAAACCGCAACATCAAATATTTTTCTCCTCCAACAGCATTGCGCTCTTAAACGCACACCAAGACTCCACAGAAGTTGAAGCAATTTGAAATG